>NW_019957548.1:296000-354868 GCF_002910315.2 Salvelinus sp. IW2-2015
CTTGGTTACCTTCAATGCTGCAGATATTTTTTGGCACCCTTCCCGAGATCTGTGCCTCAACATAATCCTGTCTCGGAGCTCTACGGCCAATTCCTTAGACCTCATGGCTTTGTTTTTGCTCTGCCATGCACTGTCAACTGTGTGACCTTATATAGACAGTTTTGTGTCTTTCCAAATCATGTCCAATCAATTTAATTTACCACAGGTGGACTCCAATCAAGTTGTAGAAACATCTCAATGATGATCAATGGAAACAGGATGCACCTGACCTCAATTTAGAGTCTCATAGCAAAGGGTCTAAATACTTCTGTAAATAAGGTATCTGTTTTTTTATAATACATTTGCAAAAAATTCTAAAACCTATTTTCGCTTTGTCATTATGTGGGTATTGTGTGTAGATTGATGAGGGAAAAAAATATTTAAGCAATTTAGAATAATACTGTAAAGTAACAAAATGTGGAAAAAGTCAAGGGGTCTGAGTAATTTCTGAATGCACTGTGTTCCATTCCAGCCATTACAATGAGCCTGTCTTCCTACAGCTTCTCCCACCAGTCTCTTATGATATACTGATATGCCTAGTCATGAGGTATTCAATATACAGTATATGGTTAGCAGGCGAGTCCTAACAGGGTCCATTAGTGAAAAGTGAACAATACATGATGAGCAAGACTCTTTTCATCGACAAGTTCTTTGAGTCAACAAATCAAAACATTTCAAACAGAGAGAGTTTGTGGCTGGAGGAATGGCGCCTTTCAAGTAGCATTGACTTTCTGTTTTTTAACACGTAAAACTTTCATCTTGTTGTGCTACAATTCACTGTATCATAACAAAGTTATGTCAGTGATCATTGTTTTAGATTTTACAACCCTTTTGCTTACTGGTTCCTCCAATGTTAGCGGTTTTATACTATAGAATGGTTTTACTGTATGTTCTCAAATAAGTTGTTATTTTGACAGCAAGGTTGTTATTTTCACTGTGTGCGTGCGCGCGTGTGTGTGCAGGTGTGTGTACACACTCTGGCCTGCAGCAGTGTTTGATAGTGTGTGATGTGATTTCAGGGTCTGACGGAAGGACAGGCGGCCCCATGGGAGACTGCCAAGAAGGATGAGAACCGCAACAAGAACCGATATGGCAACATCATCGCTTGTGAGTACTGAAGTGGTACAGATACTGAGCTAGACAAGTGCGTTTGGTGTATTTGCGCAAGTCTTTTCAGAGCTCAGGAGTCTCCTGTACTCATAGTAGACTTGAGCTAGACATGTTCTACTCCTTTGAAATGGTTAAATCTTCTCTCATAAGAGAAGACATTTGCAACCGTTTAAGGTTGTTGTAATTATGCCGCAGACTTTGAAAACAGTGGAGTCTACGAGGCTGTCGACACTGTCATATTGTTAGAGAACCCAAGGCCCCAATTAATGTGATACAAGAAAAGCACATTGTCCCTAGGACATAATACTTTTTTATTAAGGGTTTAGATGTCACTGGCGAGACACTTCCTACAAATCAAGGCTTTTAAATAAAACATTGCTCTAAAATGAAAAAGCCTGTCACATGCTGATAGCCAACAGGAATTATGATACATTTGCTGTTAGTCAAAACATTTTAATTACATGGGCTTGTAATGGAAACTGTCTATCTTACTGCATGCTCTTCATTAAAGTTTTGAAAAACCACAGAGTACAGTGGGTATCTTCATTTAACATAAGTCTGCCAAGAGCGATCGACAGTTAATTGTTAGACCCAAAAAATGCTTTTTAGAAAGTTTCACTCTGCGAACTTGAACAGTCACTGTGTAACAGATTGTTATCTGATCTGGAAAAGGGAAGCACTTTCAATTACATCTCTTCTTTTGCCCCCCCCCCCCCCCCCCCACACACACACTGTGTAAACATAAAGCATCCCATATGGTCATTTATAATTCAGTAGACATTGCTACCAAAATAAACTGAGTTATTGGCAAACATTTACATATCAGAGAGACTGGAGGAATCGGTGGCGATCCTGTAAAGCAGAGCTGCCCACCGGAACCACTCAAAACACAAATCTTTTAGATTCCTTTCTGTTCTTTAAATTGTCTTTATCCTCTTTTCAGGAATAGTCCCTTGCTGCAGTGTCATTTGTTTGGGGAGTTATTAAAGCTGAGTACATACAGTAAAACGCTCTTGGCAGACTTATCAGCTTTGCACACCCTTGGCATTCCCTCAACCAGCTTCACCTGGAATGCTTTTCCAACACTCTTGGAGTTCCCACTTGTACTGAGCACTTGTTGGCTTCTTTTCATTCACTCTGTGGTTTATATTTAATTGCAATGGAGTACTGGTTGCTATCGCTAGTAGGTGTTTTCAGAGAGGACCACATCTCCACATCATGTTGCAGTTGGGTCAATGTATGGGACACCCTTTGAAATGAAGTTGAAGGAAAAATCACTGTCAGGCAGACCGTTGTCATCACATACAGTAGGCCTGTAACTTTTTTGGTATATTGCATATGATTATTGATTTCTCAAGTAAATAGAACTTTGGTTTACAAGAAACTAGAGGGAGCAAATATGTTTAGCTGTCAAGAAAATAGTATTTTCACATTGAAGGGTAAAGAATCAACATCATTTGATATTCCTGGTCATTACAATGATATCCTCTCTTTCCAGAGAAAGTAATCGAGAAGGCTTTGGCTGATGCAATCTGATTCAGACATGAACCAATACTGCACCATTGCCATTGACTGAGGCAACAACACAACCCCCACTGAGTTATGACGGTTGTGCGCTTTATTACACAAACTGTCACTCACTAGAGTCAGCTTGTGTTTGGAATCATTCGTAACACCTTCAGAAGGTGTTGTGTGAAGGAGTGCTCCCGGAATGATAAGTATCCCAGTTCATTTCCATAAAAAAAAGAGGTAACTGCCACTCTGGAGGCTCACCGGTAGTCGATTCAGTTCAAGTTGGGCTGCATATGTGTGCACGTCTGTCAAAGCGCAAGCTCTTTGGAAGTCGCTCATATCTTAACTGCCATTTAATTCCCGGCACGTAACGTTGAAGTATCTTCAGAGGTTCTCTTGAAGTCGTTGCCGTAGAAATCCCTTGATGTATTGACCAAAGACTGACGATTAGCATTCGCTCGACTCTCTACTTCCCCAATGTTTACTGGGTGCTTTTTTGCACCTGGCATTGATGTGAAGAAAATAAACTCTAAGGAAGCATTGATTACATTTCCACAAGACAAACAGGCTCCAATTCAGTGAGGTTATTAAATGCTGGGTGTTAACAACTATATGATGTAATTGGGTATAATTACGAATTATTATTATTATTATTAATAGGATGTAATTCATGCTTAAGCGCTACAATATATATGATTGACAAATGTATTAAAACATTCTTATTTAAAGGAACCCACTATGATGTACCGTACTGTGTATGGCTGCAATCTTAAAAGCTCCGACCCAACTTTGCTATTTTGTGATTATTTTGGTGTTTATCTTTACTTTGATTGCGCGAAATCTATCCTTTATATTTCTTATGATCATCAAAAACTTTTGAACATCAGATCGTTAGTTACTAACCTCCATTTCTGCTTCAACTTCGAATCGGCTCTTTATGTACATCTGATCTAGTAGTGTAAAGTACTTAAGTAAAAATACTTGGATGACCACCTAGTAAAGACATCAACACTATGAAATAACACATTTGGAATCATGTAAATTAGTATGCAAAATAGTTACAGCTTTGCACACTCTTGGCATTCTCTCAACCAGCTTCCCCTGGAATGCTTTTCCAACAGTCTTAAAGGAGTTCCCACATATGCTGAGCACTTGTTGGCTGCTTTTCCTTCACTCTGTGGTCTGACTCATCACAAACCATCGCAATTGGGCTGAGATCGGGTGATTGTGGAGGCCAGGTCATCTGATGCAGCACTCCATCCCTCTCCTTGGTACAATAGCCCTTACACAGCATGTAGTTGTGTTGGGTCATTGTCCTGTTGAAAAACAAATGATAGTCCCACTAAGCGCAAACCAGATGGGATTGGGTATTTCCTGCAGAATGCTGTGGTAGCCATGCTGGTTAAGTGTGACTTGAATTCTAAATAAATCACCGACAGTGTCACCAGCAAAGCATCCCCACACCATCACAACTCCTCAATGCTTCACGGTGGGAACCACACATGAGGAGATCATCTGTGATGGACTGTCATTTCTCTTTGCTTATTTGAGCTGTTCTTGCCATAATATGGACTTGGTCTTTTACCAAATAGGTCTATCTTCTGTATACCACCCCTACCTTGTCACAACACAACTGATTGGCTCAAACGCCAGAAGGAAAGAAATTCCACAAATTAACTTTTTAACAAGGCACACCTGTTAATTGAAATGCATTCCAGGTGACTACCTCATGAAGCTGGTTGAGAGAATCCCAAGAGTGTGCAAAGCTGTCATCAAGGCAAATGGTGGCTACTTTGAAGAATCTCAAATGTAAATATATTTTGATTTGTAAAAAATAAAAAAATAAAAAACAAAAAAAAGGTTACTACATGATTCCATATGTTTATTTCATAGTTTTGATGTCTTCACTATTATTCTAAAATGTAGAAAATAGTAAAAATAAAGAATAACCCTTGAATGAGTACTTGTGTGCAAACTTTTGACTGGTACTGTATGTCGTTGACTGTTGCCAACTATAGCCCCATAGACTCTAAAACATGAAATCCTTTAAAGACTGGTATAACTTAGTTATGTTATACCCATGCTCAAAATACATATACCCAGTGAAAGATGGGCTAATAGAAAGACAAGACTATTGCAAATGGCATTAATGCTATTTATTGGATCATGACTGAACAAGCTAGCATAGCGCAAACCGAAGCCAGCAACCAACTGACCGGAGCTAACAAACCGCTAACCGGAGCCAGCTAATAGCTATCCGGAGGTTATCTAACATTTACAGTACAACAATTACAACGTTCTTAAACATCACAGTTACAACATAAAATTATTGTCAGGAGTGTCTTTTTCAAAAATAAAAATGTTCAGGAGTTAACAATTCATTTTTTTTCTAGATCAAAGGAATGCACCGCCATTTCATTTTACACTCAACATGCGTTTTCTGTCTAGTATGAAGTTATATAATTACTATGTTGTTCAAAACCATTACATTCACTTCAACAGGCAAGTTACACAACTATATTGTGGTATTCAGTGTATTTTCACACTTTTACTGACCTGTAATACAGGATAAATGATGAAACAGGAGAACATGGCTTCTCTTTGAAAGGTTCTCTCAATTATGAGAACACACAGGTGCAGGATCGCATATAGTCCCAGTGCAAAGAAAACAGGTCTTACTGCCCCCTACTGGCCAACAGTAGTATAAACGCATCGAAATAGCTTTTCAGTAAAGGCATTCTTTCCCAATACAAAGAAACAATAGATAAAAACAAACAAATACACTACATCACCCCACTCCCTCTCTTGCTCTTGGTTCTCATCGTTGTAAGTCAACCTTGATTTAGCACCTGTGTGTTTCTTTATGAAAATATTTAGTGAACTCCATGACAGTAGCTAAAGCAAGGAGCTATAGCAGCACACAAGTAGACTACAAATGCATCCTGGGGTCGGCATGCCCTGAGCTCGTGAAGTGAGTGATACTGGAGTGAAATTGGAGCGGGCGACAAGGCAGACGCTCCAGCATTTGGGAATTCCGCTCCGAAGCTCCAGTCAAATTGGGCACACTCTGCTCCAGCTCCGCTGACATACTCTGGGTCCTGACTGGTTGTATCACCGTCTGGTATTGCAACTGCACCACCCGCGACCGGAAGACCCTACAGAGGGTGGTTTAGACGGCCCAGCCCATCACTGGGGGCGAGCTCCCAGCCATCCAGGATGTACAGTACATGCCAGGCGGTGTACGAGAAAGGTCTGAAAATTTGCGAAAGACTCCAGCCACCCAAGACATGTATGTTTCTCCATGCTCCCTAACGGCAGGCAGTACCGGTGCCTCAAGGTACAAACAAACAGACTCCTAAACAGCTTCTAATTCCCTGGCCATAAGACTGTTAAATGGCTAACATCTACTGCTTTCTCTCTCTCCCACAGACAATCCACACTGACTCTATGCCCATCCACAGGTCTCTACCCACTCAAACGCAACCTACACTGCTGCAAAAAGTATTATTTATTAGATGTATTACTCCATTACGCTGCTGTCAATTGATTGATTGCCATTACCATTAGTATTTATCCTGCTTCTGGTCACTTACTCATGTTTACATGTACAGTATATATTACCATTAGTATGTATATTACCGTAAGTTTTTATATATTCCTGCTGCCAGTCACTTTTCAGCCCTGTTTCCATGTATATCCTACTACCAGTCACTTTATGTGTAAACCCACCTCAACCACATCAGTACCCCTGCACATTGAATAAGGTACTGGCACTGACCCGGGAAAAAAAAACATTTTTATTTTATTACATTTTCTATTGTCTTTTACATTTTCTATTTTCTCTATTATTATCACTGCATTGTTGGAAAAAAGCTATCAATGTAAGAATTTCACTGCACTGTTTTACACCTGTTTTTTCAATGGTAGGCCATCATTGTAAATAAGAATTTGTTCTTAACTGACTTGCCTAGCTAAATAAGGGTTAAATGAAAATAAAAAAACACCTGTTGTTTCACATTTTATTGGTCACATACACGTGTTTAGCAGATATTATTGCTAGTGTAGCGAAATGCTTGTGTTTCTAGCTCCAGCAGTGCGGTAATATCTAAAGCTTGGTCGCAAATGGGTTATCCAAATGGACAATGACCCCAAGCATACTTCCAAAGTTGCAGCAAAATGGCTTAAGGACAACAAAGTCAAGGTATTGGAGTAGCCATCACAAAGCCCTGACCTCAATCCTGTTGAAAATTTGTGGGCAGAACTGAAAAGGCGTGTGCGAGCAAGGAGGCCTACAAACCTGACTCAGTTACACCAGCTATGGCTGGAAAAATGGGCCAAAATTCACCCAACTTATTATGGGAAGCTTGTGGTAGGCTAACCAAAATGTTTGACCCAAGTTAAACAATTAAAAGCAATGCTACCAAATACTAATTGAGTGCATGTAAACTTCTGACCCACTGGGAATGTGATGAAAGAAAGAAAAGCTGAAATAAATAATTCTCTCTACTATTATTCTGACATTTCACATTCTTAAAATTAAGTGGTGATCCTAACTGACCTAAAACAGGGAATTTTTACTAGGATTAAATGTCAGGAATTGTGAGGAACTGAGTTTAAATGTATTTGGCTAAGGTATATGTAAACTTCCAACTTCAACTGTTCATATGAGATGAATAATGCAAAATATGTAAACATTATTGAATTGACCAGTGTTCCATTATTAAAGTGGCCAGTGATTTCAAGTATGTGAATATGGCAGCAGCCTCTAATGTGCTAGTGATGGCTATTTAACAGTCTGATGGCCTTGAGAGAGAAGCTGTTTTTCACTCTCTCGGTCCCAGCTTTGATGCTCCTGTACTGACCTCGCCTTCTGGATAATAGCGGGGTAAACAGGCAGTGGCTCGGGTGTTTGTTGTCCTTGATGATCTTTTTGGCCTTCCTGTAATATCGAGTGCTGTAGGTGTTCTGGAGGGCAGGTAGTTTACCCCCGGGTATGCGTTGGGCAGACCGCACCACCCTCTGGAGAGCTCTGTGGTTGCGGGTGGTGCAGTTGCCATACCAGGTTGTGATACAGCCCGACAGGATGCTCTCAATTGTGCATCTGTAGAAGTTTGTGAGGGTTTTAGGTGACAGGCCAAACTTCTTCAGCCTCCTGATGTTGAAGAGGCGCTGTTGCGCCTTTTTCACCACACTGTCTGTGTGGGTGGACCATTTCAGTTTGTCAGTGACGTGTACGCCGAGGAACTTGAAGCTTTCCACCTTCTCCACTTCGGTCCCGTTGATGTGGATAGGGGGGTGCTCCCTCTGCTGTTTCCTGAAGTCCACAATTAGCTTTTTTGTTTTGTTGACATTGAGTGAGAGGTTATTTTCTGGCACCACACACCCAGGGCCCTCACCCTCCTCCCTGTAGGCTCTCGTCATTGTTGGTAATCAGGCCTACTACTGTTGTGTCGTATGCAAACTTGATGATTGAGTTGGAAGCGTGCGTGGCCACGCGGTCATGGATGAACAGGGAGTACAGGAAGGGGTTGAGCATGCACCCTTGTGTGGCCCCAGTGTTGAGGATCAGCGAAGTGGAGGTGTTGTTTCCTACCTTCACCACCTGGGGGCGGCCCGTCAGGAAGTTAGGTTGTCCGGAAGCAAGACGTCGGTGTCTGCGACTTGGCTGGTTTTCCTTTTGTAGTCCATGATTGTCTGTAGACACTGCCACATAGGTCTCGTGTCTGAGCCGTTGAATTGCGACTCCACTTTGTCTCTACGTTTTGCCTATTTGATTGCATTACGGAGGGAATAACTGCACTGTTTGTATTCGGCCATATTCCCAGCCACCTTGCCGTGGTTAAATGCGGTGGTTCGCGCTTAGAATCCTGTGCACGTGGCGAATAAAACTTGAAAATTGACCCTTAGACTATCTAGCTTTCAAAAGAGTCTAATATAACTTCCACACAGTATATTTTAACAGTACATTTATATATTTCCTATTTGGCAAAGACCCCCACCTCCTTCTCTTGCTAATACACTTCCTTGGCTGTAATCCACTCCCGATCTGAATGATACTGTACTTGTCCAAACATGGACTTCTCGTTGAATGGGGTCAAAGTCAACAGTTAGTGTCGTTGATGAAACACTCCGCAACTCTCAGGTACACCTCTTGGCAGTCTAATCTCTGAACTGCAGAACAGGGTTAAACCGGATCATCCAACTACCAGCATGCGGCACAAACAACATTCTGTCAGTTTGACAGTGGAACCTCCAGGAGGTCTGACTTTAATAGGTTAAATCAACTCTGTTAAACTCTGAGCAGTTGTTTTGGACCCAGTACCGTGAAATATCTTTTGAAAGCTACAGCCCTCGTCTTTTTGTAAATCAAACTCAAATCTTTCTGCTCGCAATTATCAGAATTTATCCCCCCACTGCCTCCACATAAAGGACATAAATCATGCACTATGGTCATATTCTTAGAGTATGCAATGTTGCTAAATTCACCAAAAGTGTAAACATTTAGTTTGCATGGAAAGGGTACACCTTGATGGTCATTGTAAAGCAATGCATTTCCTTCTCCAACTTGTATGCGTCCTCCACATGCACCGTTGTGTAACGCTCGTCTTCCTCCTCGTCTGAGGAGGAGCAAGGATAGGACCAATATGCAGCGTGGTTTGAATACATACTTATTTATTATGTAAACGAAGACGGAAAAACACTTAAACAAACTACAAAACAATAAACGACGTGAACAGACCTGAACTTGAGAACATAATAAAAATGAACGCACGAACAGGAAGGAACAAACGAACGAACGAAACGAAACAGTACCGTGTGGCGAACAAACACAGACACAGCAACAATCACCCACCAACAAACAGTGAGAACAGCCTACCTTAATATMGTTCTCAYTCAGAGGAAACGTAAAACACCTGCCCCTGATTGAGAACCATATCAGGCTAATACAATGAAKCCAACATAGAAACACATAACATAGAATGCCCACCCAGCTCACGTCCTGACCAACTAAACAAGGCTAAACAAAGGAAATAAGGTCAGGAACGTGACACGTTGATCTATCACAGATGTCTACAATAGGAAAAGTACATGGGAAAAGAGGTTTGAAGTTTCCTCACCGGTTTGTCTTTTTTTAGATAATTTGAAAGCCCTGATTGCTTGAGTGATTTTAAGATGTCAGGCTTGAAAATCTGAGTAGCCATTATGGCACAATGTCTCACTACCCAAACCAGACACAACTGGTTTCAAGTGGCCAAGAGACGTCATTTAATCTCCTATTGCTATCTCGTGGACGAACTGGGAATCAGACAGAGGATATTTTTACATCAATAAATAGGTAGAGACTTCAGCTTTCTCCTCATGTCATTCCTGCAATATGAAAAATGACTTTCCACAAGCCCTGCACTTTTAAAATGGCTGTGATCCTATGGGAATTTGCACATGTTTAGAGCGACACCATTAGGTCATATGTGTTTGTAGGACTTTTGAAACCGACATGTACTTTATGAAGGTAGTATACAATATTATGTGTTGTTTAGAAAATGCTACCAGAAGGCGTCAGAGTTTAACAGGTTAAAGTCCATAATGCATTCAGCCACGGTGACAGTTTAGTGGCAATGTATAAATTCTGTGGGGACAACATGGGCTTTAATGATTAATGGAGCTGTGAAATACCATGCGTTACCGGGAGAAGGCAGGTCCCCTCGATCAGCAATTCAAATTCGATACTGTTGTGTTTTTAACGTGTCTACGTTTTCGCTGTAATCCTTTCTCCATGACATAGACTGTGAAACAGAGATTATGATAATCTGTTGGTCTCAGTAAAATACAGAATTTGATAGACAATAGTCAACGACGATAGATATCTAGTGTACAAAATCAGATATGCCTTTTACTCAAGTTCGTATGGTCCAAGCTGCTCTGCAGAATTAAAGTTCTAGAAAAGTTAACATGCCCCTGCAGGCCTGCACCAAACTTTTACAAAAAGAGTTCAGCTGAGGAATCGGTAGCATAAATCAGTAATGATTTCACAAACCTTCCGTTTGAGGACTGGGCTAGTGATGTCTTTATTGGGATTGTGCTTGAGATGTATAAGTGTTATAGCCTGGAGGCCTGCACAGGGAACCCTTGTGTGGGCAGGGTCCTCTGTGGCGCCACGAACATCCACCCATCTTTCTACCCTTCACACAACCCCCTGCCAGCCCTCACCCAGTATCCTGGCTCTATTGAGAGGAGAGGAGGGTCGCTCAGCCAACCAATGGAATTTCGTTTTTTAACTGTCATCACCCAGTAAATATAGATCAGCAGAACATAACCGCGGATTATAGGCTGATATCTCGGATAAGCGCAGATATGAAGTTATCGTCCTCAGTACATGCCTTATTGGATGGCTGCTAAGCCTATCATCCAGGAGCATCAGATCAGTCAGGAAATGTGCTGCGGCACTCGCACATTTCCATATCACAGATCAAAGTGAGAAGGGATCAGTGTGTTACACATCCTCCCATCATCATCAGGTCCTTTTTTTCCTCCTCTCATGGGCCCTGCCGCCACCACCATCGCCATCACTCCCTTAATTGCCAAGCGGAAGCCCTGTGGAATCCAGCTCAAGATTTCACATGTCAAAATTACAGTAATGGGTCATGTGTTTGTAGAGCGAAAGGTAGATGTTGTGGTTGAAGTGTTGTGGAAATTATAACCAAAAGGAAGAGAGACTGTAGATTCTTAAATGAACTACTTTATTATAAGATTTGCAAAAATGGAGCAGTTAACAATCACTCAATGGTGCAGAGTTAAGGGCCCAATGAACAGAGTTGGCTCTCAGCTTTAATAGAAAAGTACAACCTCTGTCTACGTGGCAGTTAGCAGATGTGTGTGAACAGGGGCGGGGAACATAGTGTATAAAAGGCGATTAAGATGGCACGAGGGCTCAACAGTCTAACTGCATTTGCTACAGCTCACACTATAATGTGCTCCTTTCTGCAAGTTTCCACACAGCTGAGTTCCTGCAGATAGTAAAAGCACAGGATGTGTCACATGCTACGATCTTAGCTATACGCCAAGTCTTATGACTAAGTCACACAAAGACAAGTTTGTATCAGGTAAGAAAAAAACACTAGGATATAACAAAAGACAATTCTTTAAGTAAAATTCCCCCCCCCCCCCCCCCCCCAACGAGGGCCCATAGTGCACTACTTTTGACCACTGCCCTGTGCAGGGAATAGGGTGCCCGAAGTCCTCAGACATTTGATGTTCAGGTGTATTTGTGTGAACCTTGAATGGGTAAATGTAACTTTAGGCCTGCTCTTTGTGAATTTTTGACCCCACAGATGACCACACTCGAGTCAGGCTGCAACTGCTGGATGGAGACCCCCACTCAGACTACATCAACGCCAACTACATAGACGTAAGTATGGGGCGGCGGAGATGTGAAGGGAATGGAATTTGTATCATATCTTTTGAATTTGACTTTATACAAGGTCTCATTTAGCCTTCTGACACCATATATTAGTAAGGAGATGAGACAGCATTTCACTTCATGACATCTTTACTAAAATAAAATCAAATATGGCATAGAGCATTATGGGTACTGTAGTACATCACTCTACAAACATTACTATTATGAATGGTCAGTGAAGACTGATTTTGCAAGGATGGACTCAAAATATGACACACCATCGTCACACAAACGGAGATTATACTGTATATACAGTAGAAAACATATACGCTTATTACAAGGCAATGTGCCTGTAACATTGACATATCTGCTGCAAACACAGCGTACTGCATCTGAGCATGCATTTGCTCATCTTCGGATGAAAGAATTCTGCATTGACATAACTACCATAATGCCAGTGTAGATATGATTGTCTCTATTATGCTGTGGGGACTGGGAATGCCCTGTACTCCGAGAAGCAGCATCAGGATAAGTCGCCATTATAGCTGTGTGTATAATCATGTCATCGAGCCCCATTTCCTCTAGTAAAACAATTACTGGGTCGATGTGCCAAGATCCGCTGGTAAAATGTATTGTTATACCCAGCTCTAGGAGCCTCAACTGTGTTGATTTTTTATTTATCTCATAGCGGTTGTAATAGTAATGCATTTGTAGATGTTGTTTCACGCACATTCCCACTTGATATGGTGAAATGGCAATGATATGGATATGAAATGTATATAGGATATGAAATGTATATACTGTATTCATTTGAACTAAGCAATCTGTCTCAATGGAACAATATGATAGAATTTCCATTTTGGCGGATAGGAAAATGAAGGGTCTCGGATTTGATTTGAACTGATTTGAAAGGACCTTGAGCTGGGGGGGTTTTCTTTTTTCTCCTCTCTTTCTCACAGGGGTATCATAGACCAAGACATTACATCGCCACACAAGGTAATTTAATTGGGTGGAGGGGGAGGGCTGGTAAGACGCAAGACACCTGGAAAAGTATCCCCAGACATGGGGGAGGCAATTACTCAGATGTAAAAAAAAAAATATATAATAATAATTATCTTAAAGCCAATGACAAAAATGTAACACCCTATTGTTTTTGTTCCATAACAAACTGGGGCTTATGTTTAACTGATCCTGGGCGTGGTTGTGATTTGGATAAGTCGCTCTCCTTCTGGGATAAGATAAAGGGCGCGTTCCTCTGCTCAGACATTGCTAACGCCTGGATAGGTATTTTTGAGTATCGGCTAACCACACGTTATAGAATTCTGTCAGTCAATGACACAGTTGATGACATGGCACACAACCATTGGTTGATGCATGCAACGTCTGAGCAGGGGAACGCGACCAAATACTGATGAGACAGTGATGTCTGAATATTATTTAGGAAGTATAACTACACTGGGAGGTCAATGGGGGCTCTGGGGGATACAATGTGCCATTTTCGTGGATAGGGTATCATTTTGGAAGAGGCCCGAATGACACAATTTGAACATGATGCAGGGGAGAACGACTGCCCCCTCTCATTGACGCCACAGAAGTTCAAAGCCGACCACGGTACTGCAGGCATTGTTAGCAAAAAACAGGATCCCCAATTCTGAATGGAAAATGTGCAATCTTTGTGGTCAATCTTTGTGTAAAAAATAAAAAGTATAATTCAAAGACAATCATGGTACCAATATCTGCTTCTAATACACCAGATGTATGTTCTTGAACCGATTATTTTAAAATCGCACAAGTTATAAGGATTATTTAGTTGCTAATGGCAGCCTGCAGTACCCCAGTTGGCCTTCAACTTCAATGAGATGGGGCAACACTGAGCTAACCTGCAATGTCACTTCCTGGAGTAGCTCATACTGTGTATGTTATGTCACCATGAGTCTCCATCTTTACTGACTTGATTTGGCTTCAATTCAGTGCTTCTTAATCTTGGTCCTGTGGACCCAAAGGGGTGCACATTTTTTGTTTTTGCCCTAGCACTTCACACCTGATTCCAATGGTCAACTCATCTTATTTGAATCGGGTGTGTAGTGCTAAGGCAAAAACTAAAATGTGCACCCCTTTGGGTCCCCAAGATTAAGAAACACTTGAGTTTTCACATAGGAATGAATGGTACAGGTGATCGATGGCTTTGCCTATTCATATATACAGTCATTGCTCCTATGTGTTCTTCCTGATTCCTGTTATGACATTATCTCTGTCCAATCCTTCTTGATCTCATCCTTGCTCTCCTTCTCTCCTTCCAGGCCCCATGCAGGAGACAGTGAGGGATTTCTGGAGGATGATCTGGCAGGAGAATTCCGGCAGTATTGTCATGGTTACCAACCTGGTGGAAGTGGGCAGGGTGAGTTCATCAAAGAGGATTTGAAAGGTGTTAGAGCAAGCGGCTAAGATCTTATACTGAATGGATTTCTGTGCTGTTTTTTTCCCCGCTGCAAAAGCCAGTTGTTTAATAGATCAGGGTGTGTCAATCATAGTTCGTATTCCCCTTCCCTACACCTCATACCATTACTGTTCACAACAAATATATGCGATAACAAATAGGTAAAATAAATCAACATCAAATATGTGACGACAAAATTGAATTCAATGCCATTAAATCAGGCCTCTTTATATGTATTATCAACCACAGAAATCGAATGAGTTTATATTTCTATGCTATCAACTCCTCTGATTGGTCCTTTAATGTTATGTTTAATAATATTATTTCTGTCCATTTCAGGGACCCCTTTTGGCTCAACAGCACCTCCAGAGGCAAACGTCCCATACAGCCTCTGTAAGAGACAAAGCACTGACCATATATGTTTCTCTGCCCAGGTGAAGTGTGTGAGGTACTGGCCTGACGAGACTGAAGTGTACGGAGATGTCAAGGTGACACTGATCGAGACAGAGCCACTGGCCGAGTATGTCATCCGCACCTTCACAGTACAGAAGGTAAACCGACTAAGTCAATAGCCAGGCTTGCTTGTTTTGTTTTCATTCATTCCAATTTACCGGATTAACATTGTGGTTGACAGCAAGGTGAAGCCATGTTGTCCAACTGGGAAATGAGAGTATAATTGAACACTGGTAATCAGTGAGGATTTGCATTGAAAGAAGCACAATACAGTTGGGATGCAGGATTCCGTATGCGACGCTATTGTTCTGTTAGCTCCCTTTAAAAGGGAAATATCAGAGGAACAGTCACGAAACTAGCACGCATTGATAGGCTTGAAATGCATCTTTCTGTGGCTCTGTGAAAGCTGCTTAAGCAAACAACACGAGCTAGTAGTCAACAAATTTTGCAATGCTTTAATCCATCTGTTTTGCAAGAAAGCTAAAGTTCCTTTTAACCTGCTCACACTCTTCATTTGAAAGGGAAATGGGACATTTGTCATTACGAAACTCCACCATCACACCACAACCTTAATTCCTGTGCCTTAAAAAGCAGTGCACTGTGATGGCCGGGAATTACGCTTTCGGATGCGTATGCGTTCAAATAGAGCGTATTAAATTGTTTTAATTGCAGAAAATAATGAGTTCGGAAATTATGAAAGGCATTATTAATGATGAGTCCAAGGGGATTATTTTACTGCACCACGCAGATAGATAGATGTTTAGGCCTGCACACACACACTCGCACTTTAATCCATTGAGAATATGTTAAACCAGAGCCCACTGGTTTGGCAAGCTTAGACACAGTTTACCCCCGCTTTACACTGTTACACTCCAATGCACTATTAAAGGTGGTATATGTCCATACACTCCAAACAGTGAAGGTATTTTAACTGCGGTATTAAACTGTTATGTGGGTTTTGCTGGCATATCAAAGCTGGCAGGCAGGGATTAAACAGCTCACCAACCCAAATGGCAATTAACCGCTTAGCATTAGCGCAGGGAGTGGAGGTGTGAAGCCTGTGATTATTATTACTACTGAAGCCCAGCGCTCTACTGTTCTGTAAATGGCCTTATTCCAGTTTCCGCACATTCACTCCCTTTATGTGCTGCTGCCTTCGCTGATAGCCTTATTGGAGTGGGTTTTTAGTATCATGCCACGTGCCTTTAAGAGTGAGTTACTTTCCACTCTGCCAAGTTCACGTTGCCATGGTAAACATGAGCTAGGCCCTACCTACCTACCTTTCCCAATCTCTGATTTACTGCATGTTGTGGCTTTGTTGTTTCCCATCTTAGATGTTTACCCCGTATTGATTTCAGAATGTAATTTGAACATCAAAGGAAAGGAAATCAATGGGCCTCCAGTTATCAAATCACCTTTGTTTTGTTCCCCTCAATACTTGCCTGTATGCTTAAGTCGTCATAATGTATTTTCTTAAAATAAACAAATCGATAGCTACTGTATATTCAGTTGTTGAGATGGAATTGGAGCCCGTGAGATCTTCAGTTTCCAGGAAGTCCCATATGTCTTCATTTGAGTCTCCATTTTGTTTAGTCTGCCCGCAGTTTCCAGGAATCACAGGAAACTCAGACATTTCTAACTTGGAAACCTGTTGTAGAAAGAGGAGGCCCAAGTTTCCCACTTGGAAAGTATCAGAATCAATCAATAGGAAGCTCTATGCAAATAACTTATAAACTTCCAACTTGTCATGTATACACCATTTGTCTCCATTTAAGCCTCCATTTTGTTTCTTCTCAGAAGGGCCACCACGAGATTCGAGAGATCCGTCAGTTCCACTTCACCAGCTGGCCTGACCACGGGGTACCCTGCTATGCCACCGGCCTCCTGGGCTTCGTCCGCCAGGTCAAGTTCCTCAACCCGCCCGACGCTGGCCCCATTGTGGCCCACTGCAGGTACGTACTGTCCACACTTAGGGGGATTGTGGGACATAACACAGGACTACTGGGATGACATATTTGACACTCGGGGCTTTTGTCTATGTATTTATTTATACTTTATTTAATCAGAAATAACAACAGTAGCTAGCGGCAGGTAACCTAGTGGTTAAGAGCATTGGGCCAGTAACCAAAAGGTCGCTGGTCCGAATCCCTGAGCTGCCTTCGTAAAAAATGTGTCCTTGAGCAAGGCATTATTACTCAAATTGCTCCTGTAAGTCGCTCTGCATAAGAGCATCTGCTAAATGACAAAAATGTAGCTGGGAGCCTTCAAATACATTTTTAAGTGGAAAAATGAATGAGCGAGAGCGATGGGAGACTAAGGCCTCTCTCTCTTCCTCCTTCTCTCATCTACCCCTCCCCAGCCCACTCAAACACCCACCCCTTGAAACAGAGGCATTGAGCTCAGACAGGTGAAGGGGGAGGGGTAGGGGAGGCAAGGGGGAGTGGAGAAGAGGGGAGGGGACAGAGGGAGGGAGTGCGTGAGCGTGCACAATGAGATGTGACAGGGAGAGGCTGCTAAATGGCACAATGCAATTTTACATTTGGCTCGGGTCTCTCAAAACAAAGCAGATGTGACTAAGACATTTTCAGAGTGGATTAGCTCAAGTGCCAAGCGCTGCTCTTTCTGCTCTCATGAAGCATGGGGCGCCTTGCTCCCTTTAATACCCCCGAGGACGAGATGGGGAGAGACTATGGCAAAGTTTATTACCGCCACTTTATCTCCTGCCCCTTATCTTCGCCCACTCATAAATTGGATCGATGACATTAACCTTTACGAACCACCTTGGAAAAAGGAAACGTTCACACCTGTCGCAGGAGAGTGACATTCCCTTTATCTGGCTGTCTGTTTTTCTGTCTCTGTCCCTCTGTCTGTTTGTCCCTCTTTTCTTCCTAAGAGGCATGGCATTTGCATCCCCGTAGCAACCCATAATATTTAACCTCCCTGTACCTCTCATTCAGTACATCGTCGCTTTTCCACAACACAAACCATGGTCGGTTCATGTTCTCCTAAAAAAGTCAGCCTGGCTTTTGACGTACAACTTCCCGATTGCTCCCCAACCGAATTCCCCCATTGAGGATTGACAACGAATGTCCCATGGAGCTGCCTATAGGTTGGCAGCCATTCCCCCACTGAACTGAACGATAGATGGAATGAAGGACAACAGGATGAGCTTTGGCCCGCAGAGCGAAGGCCCTACTGACAGACTGCGGAGTAATTTCTAATTTCCTGGGGCACTCCTTAGCCGTTATCCCCCTGCCAGGACCTAGTTGTTCGCTGCGCTCGCCATTAATCACTGGCGGCTGACAGGCAATCTGCCGGGCTGCCGAGCCACTGAGCGGCCCCTGGCTCCTGAGCTCCGGAGCTGGGACCTGTCAAGATGCTGCCGAGTGAATGATGGCTGAGCAGCCCCCCTCTCCTACCTCTACCTCTTCTCCACCACTATCTCCCTTGCTCCCTTCCCTTCCACCCAGCCACTCTGCTGGGTTTATTTCCTTAACACCTAACACCAGGGTCAGGGGAAATGGCTCTAACCCCTACCTGGGGGGTTTGCAGTACGCTGTTTGTCAGCGCTGCAAGGCCGTCCTACCTCCTTTGGATAAGCGAGGGAGCTCAGCGCGGTTCAATATAACCCTCGGCCTGTTTATTATAGGGCCGGAGCATGTGTCTTCATGTGTCGCTGCCGTCGCTACTGTACAGAACATACTGGAGAAATTAAACGCTCTCTCTCTCTTTGTCTCTGTTTCTGTATTCTCTCTCCCTCCCACTCTCTTTCCAGTGCCGGGGCTGGAAGGACAGGCTGTTTCATAGCTGTGGACATCATGCTGGATATGGCTGAGAACGAGGGAGTGGTGGACATCTTCAACTGCATCCGGGAACTGCGCTCACAAAGGGTTAACATGGTGCAAACCGAGGTTGGTGAAGCAGCATACTGATTAGCTTGTGTGCGGATAGTGGGTAGAGAAGAGAGCAATATTGTATTAAAGCTTGCACATTAGTCATTACAGTGCCATGCAAAGGAATACAAGTTAGCATTAGGCATTCCGATCTTATTTGGTTCCATGGTGCTCATAGTGATTACCAGCACTCACACAGTTAGCATTAGCCATAAAATTAGAGAGTGCAACTAGAGTTTTCAGACACAGCAAGTTTGTTTAGCGTAGCATTTGCCATTGCCATGGCGGAAGGATTGACAAGGCTCAGACAGTAACCTGCTGGCGTTGGCCTTTCCCAGCCGGTCACCAGACTGATCCTATGTCACAGCCTACTGCTCACAGTTGCTCTGCCTGAAATATTCAGCAGGGATATTTTAAAATCAGTCATATGGAGGAAGGGTGTAAAGCATAGAAATACAATCTCTAGCATGGACAAAGCCCTTCAAGAACAGATTATATTTCTATGGTCTAAAGCAGTGGTCACCAGCAGTCACCAAGGCATTCCTTGTTGATCACCAAACATTTCTGGGGGAAAAAACTAAAAAGCCTTCCATTCCTATTTTATTTTATTTGTTTAACGCTGTTGGTTGTAGGTGCACTTGATTTAGCAACCCTAGTGCCGGGAAGGCAAAGTATTCCCATTTTGAACCATTTTACTTGTCTGAAGGTAGAACTCCGACTACGTGGCAAGCCCAGAGAGCAAATTAAGTGCACCTATAGGACTACTGCTGGCCAATCAGATAGCTCAGATCACTGTGTCTGCACAGTTTCCTCGAGTCATAGACCACAGAAAAAAGCCTCGAACACACAGCAAAGTTGATATTGTGAGATTTCCAAAAGTTCAAAACCATGACTAGAGAGAGACTCAACAAATATAGCAAAGAGCTGCTGTTTTTATGAGTAAGTGTTTATGTTTAAGTTATTATTTAGCACTGTCGACACTTGTATAACCCATACGCTGTAAAATGTGCATTCTCCCTATTTCCACTCACGCTACAACCAGCACTGCAGCTGCAATGAATGAGTATAACAAATGGTTCTGATGAGCTAGCGCTGTTATTAGTGCCTCGTATTTTTTTTTTTATTGAAGAATATTTTACATTCTCTGGTCATAGGAGTAACAACATGAATTGGTGCATGAGGCAGAAATAATGCAGTGCGACTTGAGATTTGCCATCAGCTGGAAGACTGTCAACTTTTCTCAGCTGAGGGAGGGAAAGCGTAGGGACGGTGAGTCGGTTGAGAGGCAGCCTCACCGCTGCTCCCTCCCTCCCTTCAAACTGACCATCAGATGTAGGCCATCAGTCCAGTAAAAAAAAAGAAAGATGTATTATGCTCCCTCAGCTGTGCCTCACCAGTAATCCAACAAATTATATATTACCAGTGTGATCATATACCTAATCTTTTATTATATAATTTCAAATTGGTCTGAGAAGGAAAAACATTGGCAGGGCAATTCAAACATGTATTGGGCCGATAGCCTACTGCACAGACCTCTGCTACTGAACTGTTTTTAACTGGTTAATGTTTCATTCAAAGTGATCTTGACTCAAAAAAGGTTGGTGGCCACTGGTCTAAAGCCTAGATAGGATATTGTAAAGTGAGTCCTATGGAGGGAGAATGTAAAGCATAGAAATAGAATCTCTAGAACAGGAAAGGAACTCAGACCTTCAGACCAGATTCTACTTCTATTGTCTCTAAGTCTTTGAGACAGAGGGATCTGGGCCTCAGCTGCCAGACATCCAAGCCAGGTTATTAGGGTTAAATTTCCCAGTGGATCATGCAGTAAGCAATGGCTTCCACAGAATAGTGGTCTTTACTCAAGTCTAACACTAGCCATTACAAGATCTTCTCTTTAGTGGAGAGAAAGGGAAACAACTATTGTGAGATAATGTGTGTGTTTGAGATCAACTACATTGCAGTCGGGCCATGCAGAATCACTGCTCTACAAATCACCTTGCATCCAACTAACTACTCATTATTTCATCAAGATTAGCGATTCTGCGATTCTCATCTCCCCTCAATCACTCTGACTGCTAGTCCACTGTCAATAGCCATAACGACAAACCGGCTATCGTCAACAGGAATAAGCATCAGTATTCACCATAACCATTACAACTTCTGTGTACCCACTAGACCAGTATACATTGTATATTCTCAGCGACTCCATGACTAGCAACCGTTCATACAACTAGCAACACCATCACCACACTTGATATCACAACTGATCAAATATGTGTGGCGTCTCCTCTGGAAGATTTCCGATGTCTGACTAGCCTAGCTACCTCTGGAGTGTGCTCAGTCATGCATCATCCATCCCAATGTTCCTATTAATATTACATACACGCTGAATAATAGATATCTTAGTCCACACACTTTTTTTTATTTTGCAAATGAGTTTGCAGGTGTGTTTGCTAAGTCTCTTAGGGTTATGACCCTGCGTCCAGTCGGCCACTCGGTTTTGCAGTCGCCCTAAAATAACAATAAAACAACAGCAAACTTTTTAGGTTAGTCCCAACTCGTACTCGTATGACTACAATGATGAGTAGATAGAATTACAGTATGTCATACACAGTGTTTATATATGCCACTTCAATGGCTAAAAATGGGTGCCGGGTGCATTAATGGGTAGAGGGCAATTTGTGTCAGTTTAAAGCACTATTCAAAGATAATCCGGCACAAAACAACAAAAAGCAATTCATCTTTTAAAAGGCTTTCTCTGCTCCCGAGTAGCACCAGCTATCAAGGTAATGGATAGCGGAGGTCAACTCTGGATGGATTTAGCCCCTGACGGCTCTCATGGCCACAATTAACATTCTAAACCCTGAGCCTTCTGCATTGTTGAGTGAAAATATGCATAATTCTATTCACAGGCGAATGGCTGGGATTTTGGAGATGAATTAATATGTCTGGCTACTTGATGAGCACAATGCATCTGCTGTTGAACCGCACACAGCCTCTTGATCTCCTTTTAAGGCTGTAACATGGCTGCCTTTTTTCCCTGTGGTTCATTTACTTCTCCACAGGATATTACTTTGCATGCTTCAAAATGCAAATTTATGCGAAGCGCTCTTCAGGCTATGAAATCCGTTTCATCAGAGCACGAGAGTACGTGTTGAAAATTCCAGGGCTGCCTTCGCAGAACTGTGTTAGATGTGACGTATTGACGTTCAATAATGACTACACATTATGTTTGTGTGTCGCTGTGTACAATTAAAGTTCTACAGCTGTGCTCGGTTACCTGTATGTACTGCTCTGCTTCTCGACACTTTTCAACAGTACATGTGAATTGAGACTAATGGATTTGAATAGGGTCCAACTACTGGTTGAAGTGCTGTGATAAAGTAGGCGGTTAGTGTTTTGAGGTTGACCTAAAGGGTAGAAGTACATGAACATCTAACTGTATGTCATTACACCTGTTATCTCATCATTTCCTACCCCAGGAGCAGTATGTTTTTGTCCACGACGCCATCCTTGAAGCTTGCCTGTGTGGAAACACGGCCATCCCAGTCTGTGAATTCAGAGCCATATACTACAACATCAGCAGACTGGACCCACAGACCAACTCCAGCCAAATTAAGGATGAATTTCAGGTTAGCACCCTGCACTTCTTAACTCTCAAACTCTCTGTCCATCTGTCTGTCTGCCTGTCTATGTCCCTCTGTCTGTCTGTCTGTTTGTCCGTCCTTCGCTTTTCTTCCTAAGAGGCATGTCATTAGCCTTTTCCAACTAAAAGGAGTTACATTTGCTGTCTCGAAGAACAATACATTTTTTAAATCCATCAGATATTGACTCAATTATAGCACATCAATTCAGGGATTTTGGTGGGAATTCAAGTATCCTTTTTTTTTTCTTAGAATGCACTCATATGGGCCGCCCGAGTGGTGCTGCGGTCTAAGGCACTGCATCGCAGTGCTAGAGGTGTCACTACAGACCCGGGGTTCGATCACGGGCTGTATCACAACCGGCCGTGATCGGGAGTCCCATAGGGCGGCGCACAATTGGCCCAGCGTCGTCCGGGTTAGGGGAGGGTTTGGCCGGGGGGGCTTTACTTGGCTCATCGTAGCGGGCCCGGACGCCTGCAGGCTGACCTCGGTCGTCAGTTGAACAATGTTTCCTCCAACACATTGGTGCGGCTGGCTTCCGGGTTAAGCGGGCGGGTGTTAAGAAGCGCGGTTTAGTGTTTCGGAGGACGCATGACTCGACCTTCGCCTTCTGAGCCCGTTTGGGAGTTGCAGCGAAGAGACAAGATCGAAATTGGGGAGGAAAAGGGGCAAAAAAATATATATATACATTTTCTAATGGTATCAGGTATTTTTATTTATTTTTTGTTGAAAGAAAATCATATATGACTAATTTGCATAAACGCACTGGATGTATTTCCATATATGAATACATTAACATCAAGGGGTGGAGCAGGCCTGCATCCACCAAAAACTTGTTCTGTATAGGCCTATCTGCACTCACCTGCACTGTCTAGACTGCTTCATTGATTACTGTTGCTGTCATGTTCAGTTGCATAATTCAACAAGTGTGTCAATAGCAGGATAACCTTGGATTAAAAAATCAACAATCTTGGATCTAGATTACACCTTTCTAAACATACTTTACATTGTTTGCAAGATCGGACATAGTATCACTATAATCCGAGTGTTCATTTTTGGAAGTTGCTTTCATTTGAGGGTATCTAATTTGTATTAAATTATTACTTTTTAATTACAAATAAATTGTCCACCCATCAAAATAGTTTTCTTTCGTCTCTTTCTTGTGATGTAAGTATCAAGACGATGCGTTTAATCCCAGACTATGCTTTAGCATTCTTATAGATGCATCAGAAAGACAATGTATTCCATTGTTTGACAGGTCATTGCAAACATGTCTGTGGTCGTAGCGTTAATGGGGGAAAACGACAGGCACAAGCAAGAGTATGAAAGAGTTGCAGGAGTAAAATGAAAGCAATTAATCTAGCGATATTTAAGTGACAAGTGGATTTTGCACCCCTCAAACAAAGGAAATACAATAAACAGATCCTCAGATGAGTGTTGCTAGCCTATAGGCTTTAGCTAATATGGTCTTGTGTCTCGCGAACAACTCTGGTTTGATTGTTGATACCCTGTCGGTTACATGAGGAGTTATGACAAAAAGTGCAGGTGTCGAAGATTAAAATATTCAGCAACTCTAAGAAAATGGAGGTTTCCTTATAACCCCCCTAAAAAATATATGTTTGTTAAACCTTATGATAATTGTCAAAATAACATCCTCCCTCTCCAGACTCTGAACATCGTGACTCCCCGGGTTCGGCCTGAAGACTGTAGCGTGGGACTGCTCCCCCGGAACCACGACAAGAACCGCAGCATGGACGTCCTGTCTGTGGATCGCTGCCTGCCTTTCCTCATCTCTGTGGATGGAGAGTCCAGTAACTACATCAACGCTGCCCTCATGGACGTAAATGAATCTCGCTGTCTCGCCTGCTCTCTGTCTGTCTGTCTGTCTGTCTGTCTGTCTGGTCTGTCTGTCTTGTCTGTCTGTCTCTGTCTGTCTGTCTGTCTGTCTGTCCTGTCTGCTTGTCCTCTGTCTCTGTCTCTTCCTCTGTCTCTGTCTCTCGCTCATGTCTCTCTCGTTCTCTCTCTCTCTCTCATTCTCTCTCTCTCTCTCTCTCTTCTCTCTCTCTCTCTCTCTCATCGTCTCTCTCTCTCTTCTCTCTCATCTCATCTCTTCATCTCAATTCAATCTCTCTCTCTCTCTCCTCTCTCTCTCTCTCTCTCATCTCTCTCTCTCTCACTTCAGATCTCTCTCTCTCTCTCTCTCTCTCTCTCTCTTGCTTTGATTGCACACCCTGCACATATGGTACTCTATAACCAGGCTCAAACAAACGCTCAATGATTTCAAATACTATTTAAACCCATGCAGGTCTGCACAACACCAATCATGACTGAGGCAAATTGTGTCAGAGACTGCCAAGTAGCGTAAACCATTGGATTTAGCTTGGCTGATGTAATCCAACCTGGAAAAGACAGAGATCAGTTAGTTTGAGATATGCCTTGGTTCTGTTGCGTTATTAATTAGAATAGGGATGTTATGTTTTGTATTTATTGCAGTGACTGGGTACATGCAAATGCAACTCAATTAGATAGCAGGTTACAAAAATGATATGTCATAGAGCAACAGCAATAAAAAAGATAACAAACAACATCATCTAACAACTGATCATCAACCAACACACCATTAAGTGATAGCACTGTGATAAATGATAAGTAATGACTGCAAAGCAGCCTCATACTCTAGGCCCTCGTAGCAGATCTACCAAACGATACACACGCAGATCCAGATAAGCTACACAGAGCTGAAAAGAAAAGAACGGCAGGCAATAAGAAGCACAGAGGTGGCGTCAAATTAAGCCAGCAGTGACTTTCTCAGACCCGGCCTGGCTGGCCTGCTTGTCTGGCAACAGCGTAATGACCTGTAGTGGGATTTCTCTTGTCAATGCATCACGATGCAAGGTTAACACTGTCCGTGGGAGTCCTGCCAGGCTCTTTGTCTTCGCCACGAGTTGATCAGGCATTGGAAACCCACCGTGACCCTTGGCTGTTAGCTGTCCCACCAGCGTCTCTGCTTGCTCCTCTCTGCTCTCTCTCTTTCTCCCTCTCTTTCTCTCATCTCTCTCTCTTTCTTTTACTCTCTCTCTCGCTACCGGGGGGCTGAAGTGTTGTGGTGTTTGCCATTGATTTTCTTCCAGAGCCATAAACAGCCAGCAGCCTTCATCGTAACCCAGCACCCACTGCCCAACACGGTGGCCGACTTCTGGAGGCTGGTGTTCGACTACAACTGCTCCTCGATAGTAATGCTCAATGAGATGGATGCCGCACAGGTGTGTATTGTTGACCACCGGGGTTCGCACACACATATGGGTGTGCATACATCGACATACACACAGACCAATAATCTTTTTGACTGTCGGTCTGCCAGGGGGTCTTACACATGCTCTATCGCTCTCTCTCTATTCATCTCTATCTATCCCTCCATTGTCATTTCCTCCATCGGCTCTCAGACACACAGTTTCATAGAGCAGGGTAAGCCTCATAGGAGAGCTGCTCTTTTCTCTGCCCAGGGTTTAACTATCCAACATAGATACCAGAACACTCAGACACCCACATTGAAACCTAGCAAAGAGCACATCAATACCTCCCATATTAAAGGAGAATTTCACTATTAGGAACCTAATCTGTATTTTTGATATAAATGGCATGTTATAGTAGGGTCCAGACACTTTTTTTGGTCTTTAAAAAAAATGTTTTTTTTGGATGTCCTTGAACTCCAGAATGAGGTTCAGGAAATCAATCTCTGCTGTAGTACGTTTCTCAAACCAAGGGGAATTGCTAAAAACGTGTCTGGACCCTTTAAAGCATGGCGTTTACATTTTTTTTTTTAAATCTATTTTGTTCCTAAGTAGTGACATTTTCCAAATGACTGGTTTGAAAGGTTTGAACCCTTCAAAAGCTGTAGACTGGAGGATAACCCATGATGGCCCTGAGATGTAGGTGTACCGTGCAGAGGCCAATAAGGTCAAGGCTTTTCTTTTGTATGCACATAACCTTCCATTGCTTACGCCCAGCAGTATGACCTTGCATCTGAACTCAGATGGTTTTGTTCAAATGGCTAAAGCAATGTGTAGTTTATGTATTTTTTTCAGTGCTCCCCAATGGGTAAAATCCCCAAGTAGTCAACGACGGTGTCCACACCAGTATGTGATGTACCTAACATGTGATGTAGCTCATACCAGAACTAGAACTTCAACTAGAACGGACATTCCCATTCAAGTCAATATTCTGTGATCGGTGCACCGATTAAATGGACCCATAGGAGTAAAACTACATCGAAACTCTATTTCTATGGCTAAACCCCTCTTCAATCCCTAGTTGTGCATGCAGTACTGGCCCGAGAAGAGCTCCTGCTGCTATGGCCCCATCCAGGTGGAGTTCATCTCAGCCGACATCGACGAAGATATCATCAACCGCATCTTCAGGATCTGCAACATGGCCAGGGTCTGTATCATGTTTATCACCCTGTAAATATTTACCCTCTGCTTTGAGCCCTGCCAATGCAGATGGCGCTAACAGACAGGTCCAGCCTGGCAGAGCAGTGGCTGGTTTAGACTGATTTCATATGAGGGGGCTTTGTTCTACGGTACTACTCATTAGACCCCGTTTAAATCACCACAATGCGAATCCCTGTGTTCGTGGCACATGGTTACTCTTCTCTCTCTCCTCTTCTCTGCCTCTCGTTCACTCATGGTTCTCCCACTTTCACCAGCATCACAGGCAGGCTTTGCTGGCCAGCTAATCAACACTTAGCGCTGTGCCGGTGCGAAAAGCCACAGTGGCGGCATCTCCAATTTACCATGAAATGGTCCCATCACCACCGCCACCAGCTGGGGCGCGGAGCCAGCTGACGTCGTTATTGTAGTTGCCAATCGTCTGCTCTGCTCTGGCTACGGAAAGCATTGCTACAATGAGCCAAAATACACTGGGATTGCATCAGCAGTTATTTAATAACTTGAGTGGTTTAGGTTTACAGTGGACACAGAGGTAAACTTGATTTATCTACACATTTTGGTGACGGTTATGAGGAGGAAGATTAGCATGCTAGTGGTTGATGATTATGACGAGGATGCTAACTGGGATGTTGTCCATGTTGAGGATGTTTTGATAATGGCAATGACGATGATGTTGACGACAACAATGACGTTGATGATGGCATTCATTTATGATTCTCTCTCTCACTGTCTTTGGCAGCCCCAGGATGGCTACCGTTTGGTGCAGCATTTCCAGTTCATCGGCTGGCCCGCTTACCGCGACACGCCCCTGTCCAAGCGCTCCATCCTGCAGCTGGTGAGACGTCTGGCCAAGTGGCAGGAGCAGTACGACGGGGGAGACGGACGCACCGTGGTCCACTGCCTGTGAGTAGTTAAAGGGGCTCAGAAGGAGTTCAGTCATTGTATTATGGTGTAAATATGACTCAAACATTCATGGAAGTTGTACACCTATACGATGTCCATATGAGGACATTCACATGGCCATGGAAGTTGTATTTCTATACGGTGTCAATATCAGGACACAGTCACACATCCATGGAAGTTGTATACTCATACGGTGTCCATATTAGGACAGTTACGCGTCCATGGACATTGGATACAAGGGCCTAATATTTAAACCCAGACAGGATGTGGAGGGGTAGAATTTCTGAAAGTGCAGAAACTATTTTTTTTAAACGAATAAATTGCTGTGATTAACTCAAATGAAAACAAATTGTGCCACTGAATGAGTGAAGTTTAGTTTTAGTTTTAAACAACACAACATGTAGACATTTACCTTACTGTTAAGGTAGTGGTGGAAGAACTTCCCTGTATATATTCTGGCTGGCCCTACTCATATTCTACACTATACTCATCTCAGACAGGATGACAATAGGGAATGTGCTCTATGAATGTATTCATCACTGCATGCTTCCTTAGTGCTGTTTTCTTCTAGAGCAGTGGTCACCAACCTTTTGTGAGTCAAACTTTGGGAGTCAAAAAGCAAGCTGAGATCTACCGCTCAGATTTTGTTTTAACTTGACTTAAAAAATGTAAGCCTATGCAACATTAACCTAATAAAAAAATATATGTTGGAATGAGGTTTGTGCGGTAGGCCTAATACATTATCACAGCATATTGGCTATGCTTGGCCTGCTAATATTGTTCTTCTCAGACCATATTACATTTCAATATTCAAGCTTTCATAACAAAATAGATCAGTTGTATCACGTGTGAGGCACTGCTGAGAATAAATTGAAATCATTTTATTTGTTATTTTACTGGACTGATGGTACCTGCATCTGATTGTCAGTGTCAGCGGATGGAGAGAGCAGCAGAGGGTCTGCCTCTCAGGTCCCTGCTCTCTCCTTTCCTCCGGTGAGACTGACCAGAGAGAGGGGACACCGTCTTCCACCTGATGACAAAACTCGAGTCCCACCACATTATTTCTGCCTCATGCACACATTCATGTTGTTCCTATGACCAGAGAAAGTTAAATATCCCTTGATATTAAAATAAACACGACGAGCTGCTAATAATCAAAACGCAGGCCTATCGATACATTTGGCTACTAATTTATTGCAGCTGCAGTGCTGGTTGTAGCGTGAGTAGAAGTAAGGAGAAGCGTGTTTTATGTTTTGTAAAAGTGTCGAATAATAACGTAAACATGAAGTCACTCATAAAAACAGCAGCTCTTTGCTGTATTATTTGACAGTCTCTCAGGTCATGGTTTTAAAAGTTATTACATCTCACGTAGGCTAGTATCAAACTGTGCTTTGGGGTCATGGAAGCTGTAGGCACAGTGATTTTACCTAACCGATTGGCCAGCGCAATAGGTGCACTTGAGCTCTTTAGCGCTCCAGGTCCGCCGCGTAGGCGAAGTTTGTCCCTTCAGACAAATCTAAATGTTTAAAAATGGGAGCCTGTCATGGAGGGCTTTTGAATCAAGTGCACCTGCTGCAAACAGCGCAAGACGAATTGAAGAAAAAAAATAGGAGCGCAAGGCTTTATTGTTGGCTTTTCTACAGAAATGTTTGGTGATCGACTAGGAATGCCTTGAAGATCGACCTGTTGGTGACCACTGTTCTAGAGGATATACAGGGGATGGAAAGTTATTTATATGACTCTCAACCACGCTGTTTCTGGTGTGGTGAGAAAATGCTTTTAAAAGCCACATGGAAATAATAGACATAACAAAAAACACAAGAAAAATCTACAAGGTCCGTGGACTGTGGCACTTGAAAAAGATGATATTGAAATTATAAAGTGATAAGAGTCATTCTCTTAGAATCCAAGATGGCGTACCAGTCAGATGTCTTTGTCTTCGTCTTGTCGTGTCCTGTGTATATATCTTTTTATATCTTTGCATATATTTTTTAAAATATTTTTCTTAACCTCAACTTCAACATACTCTCCTGCAATCCGCCTCACCCAATGTGGTATGGATCTGCTATTTTCTTTACTTTAGAACCGGAACCCCGAACAGAAGCTAGCCACTAGCTAGTAGTCAGCTAACCACTGCTAGCGGTCATCAGCTAACCTTAGCCCGGACAACTCTCGCCAGTCTGCACAGCGCGATTCAAACCAGAGCATATTGGACTTAATTTTCTCCATATCTCCGAATTCCTACCGCAAGCTCTGAACCTTTTTACCTGGATTATCGCAGCTAGCTAGCTGCTATCCGAGTGGCCACTCCTGGCTAACGTCTCTGTCCCAAAGCAAGCACCAATTAGCCTGGAGCTAGCCTATGCTAGGCCCTTCTCCCGGCTAGCTGAAGAGGTCCATCAGCCACTCCTTGGGCTACAATACCTATTTTGCCAATTGGCCTGGACCCCTTTTACTGCCTATACGGAGCCCCGCCGATCCATCATGACTAGACTACCACCGTAATCTGCCCGAGGGGATTTTTCAACTGGCTCCCATGTCGTGACGCCCCCTGAATGCCCATCGGCTCGCCTGCTAGCTGTCTAGAGCATATCGGACTGTTAGCTGAAGAGGCCCATTGGCCAATTTCTTGGGCCACTATACCTATTTTGCCAATTGGCCTGGATCCTTTTACTACAAGGAGCCCTGCTGATCCATCACGACTGGTTCTGCCGACGTAACCGCACGAGGGGGCTACAACAGACTTCTTCCGTCGCGACGTCCCTCTAAGGCCCTTCTGCTAGCTTGCTAGCCCCGGCCCGCTAGCTGTCTGAATCGCCGTGTCTCCAGCCCGCCTAGCTACTCACTGGACCCCTATGATCACTCGGCTACGCATGCCTTTCCCTAATGTCAATATGCCTTGTCCATTGCTGTTTTGGTTAGTGATTATTGCCTTATTTCACTGTAGAGCCTCTAGCCCTGCTCAAAACGCCTTAGCTAACCCTTTAGTTCCACCTCCCACACATGCGGTGCCCTCACCTGGTTTAAATTAAGTTTCTATAGACAATATCTCTCTCATCGTCATTCAATGCATAGGTTTACCTCCACTGTATTCACATCCTACCATACCTTTGTCTGTACATTATGCCTTGAATCTATTTTACCGTGCCCAGAAACCTGCTCCTTTTACTCTCTGTTCCGAACATACTAGACGACCAGTTCTTATAGCCTTTAGCCGTACCCTTATCCTATTCTTCCTCTGTTCCTCTGGTGATGTAGAGGTTAATCCAGGCCAAGCAGTGCCTAGCTCCACTCCCATTCCCCAGGCGCTCTCATTTGTTGACTTCTGTAACCGCAAAAGCCTTGGTTTACATTAGAAGCCTTCTCCCTAAGTTTGTTTTATTCACTGCTTTAGCACACTCTGCCAACCTGGATGTCCTAGCCGTGTCTGAATCCTGACTTAGGAAGACCACCAAAAACCCTGACATTTCCATCCCTAACTACAACATTTTCCGACAAGATAGAACTGCCAAGGAGGGCAGAGTTGCAATCTACTGCAGAGATAGCCTGCAGAGTTCTGTCATACTATCCAGGTCTGTGCCCAAACAATTTGAGCTTCTATTTTTTTAAATCCACCTTTCCAGAAACAAGTCTCTCACCGGTGCCGCTTGCTATAGACGACCTTCTGCCCCCAGCTGTGCCCTGGACACCATATGTGAATTGATAGCCCCCCATCTACCTTCAGAGCTTGTGATGTTAGGTGAACTAAACTGGTACATGGGACATGCTTAACACCCCGGCCATCCTACAGTCTAAGCTTGATGCCCTCAATCTCACACAAATTATCAATGAACCTACCAGGTACAACCCCAAATCTGTAAACACGGACACCCTCATAGATATCATCCTAACCAACCTGCCCTCCAAATACACCTCTGCTGTCTTCAACCAGAAACTCAGCGATCACTGCCTCATTGCCTGCGTCCGTAATGGGTCTGCGGTCAAACGACCACCCCTCATCACTGTCAAACGCTCCCTAAAACACTTCAGTGAGCAGGCCTTTCTAATCAACCTGGCCCAGGTATCCTGGAAGGATATTGACCGCCTTCCGTCAGTAGAGGATGCCTGGTTATTCTTTAAAATGGTTTTCCTCACCATCTTTAAATAAGCATGCCCCATACAAAAAATGTAGAGCCAGGAACAGATATAGCCCTTGGTTCACTCCAGACCTGACTGCCCTTGACCAGCACAAAAACATCCTGTGGCGTACTGCATTAGCATCGAATAGCCACCGCGATATGCAACTTTTCAGGGAAGTCAGGAACCAATATACACAGGCAGTTAAGCAAGCAAAGGCTAGCTTTTTCAAACAGAAATTTGCATCCTGTCGCACAAACTCCAAAAAGTTCTGGGACACTGTAAAATCCATGGAGAACAAGAGCACCTCCTCCCAGCTGCCCACTGCACTGAGGCTAGGAAACACTGTCACCACCGATAAATCCACGATATTTGAGAATTTCAATAAGCATTTATTTTACGGCTGGCCATGCTTTCCACCTGGCTACCCCTACCCCGGTCAACAGCCTTGCACCCCACACAGCAACTTTCCCAACCCTCCCCATTACTCCTTCACCCAAATCCAGATAGCTGATGTTCTGAAAGAGCGGCAAAATCTGGACCCGTACAAATCAGCCGGGCTAGACAATCTGGACCCTCTCTTTCTAAAATTATCCGCCGAAATTGTTGCAACCCCTATTACTAGCCTGTTCAACCTCTCTTTCGTATCGTCTGATATCTCCAAAGATTGGAAAGCTGCCGCGGTCATCCCCCTCTTTAAAGGGGGAGACACTCTAGAACCAAACTGCTACAGACCTATATCTATCCTACCCTGCCTTTCTAAGGTCCTCGAAAGCCAAGTTAACAAACAGATCACCGACCATTTCGAATCCCACCGTACCTTCTCCGCTATGCAAACTGGTTTCCGAGCTGGTCAGCCACGTTCAAGGTCCTAAACAATAGCATAACCGCCATCAATAAGAGACAGTACTGTGTAGCTGTATTCATCAACCTGGCCAAGACTTTCGACTCTGTCAATCACCACATTCTTATTGGCAGAATCAACAGCCTTGGTTTCTCAAATGAATGCTTCGCCTGGTTCACCAACTACTTCTCAGAGTTCAGTGTGTCAAATCAGAGGGCCTGTTGTCCGGACCTCTGGCAGTCTCTATGGGGGTGCCACAGGGTTTAATTCTCAGGCCGACTCTCTTCTCTGTATACATCAATGATGTGGCTCTTGCTGCTGGTGATTCTCTGATCCACCTCTATGCAGACGACACCATTCTGTGTACTTCTGGCCCTTCTTTGGACACTGTGTTAACTAACCTCCAGACGAGCTTCAATGCCATACAACTCTCCTTCCGTGGCCTCCAACTGCTCTTGCATGCAAGTAAAACTAAATGCATGCTCTTCAACCGATCGCTGCCCACACCTGCCCGCCCGTCCAGCATCACTACTCTGGACGGTTCTGACTTAGAATATGTGGACAACTACAAATACCTAGGTGTCTGGTTCGACTGTAAACTCTCCTTCCAGACTCACAGTAAGCATCTCCAATACAGAATTACATCTAGAATTGGCTTCCTATTTCGTAACAAAGCATCCTTCACTCATGCTGCCAAACATACCCTCGTAAATCTGACTATCCTACCGATCCTTGACTTCGGCGATGTCATTTACAAAATAACCTCTAACACTCTACTCAGCAAATTGGATGCAGTCTATCACAGTGCCATCCGTTTTGTCACCAAAGCCCCATGTACTACCCACCACTGTGACCTGTATACTCTCGTTGGCTGGCCCTCGCTTCATATTCGTCGCAAAACCCTCTCGCTCCAGGTCGTCTGTAAGTCTTTGCTAGGTAAAGCCCTGCCTTATCTCACCTCACTGGTCACCATTGCAGCACCCACCCGTAGCACACGCTCCAGCAGATATATTTCACTGGTCACCCCAAAAGCCAATTCCTCCTTTGGCCGCCTTTCCTTCCAGTTCTCTGCTGCCAATGACTGGAACGAACTGCAAAAATCACATCTCCCTCACTAACTTTAAGCACCATCTGTCAGAGCAGCTCACAGATCACTGCACCTGTACATAGCCCATCTGTAAATAGCCCATCCAACTACCTCTTCCCCATACTGTTGTTTATTTTATTTATTTTGCTCCTTTGCACCCCAGTATCTCTACTTGCACATTCATCTTCTGCACATCTATCACTCCAGTGTTTAATTGCTATATTGTAATTCTTTCGCCACTATGACCTATTTATTGCCTTACCTTCCTTATCCTATCTCATTTGCACACACTGTATATATACTTTTTCTATTGTATTATTGACTGTATGTTTGTTTATTCCATGTGTAACTTTGTGTTGTTTGTGACGCACTGCTTTGCTTTATCTTGGCCATGTCGCAGTTGTAAATGAGAACTTGTTCTCAACTAGCCTACCTGGTTAAATAAAGGTGAACTAAAAGTAAATAAAAGGTACACAAAGTGGTTCAATTCCAGTTTGTGCTGTTCCACACACAGGATTTATTCAAGCTCCAAAGATTCCTCATTAAAACGAATAGCCTCAGCTCAAACTCACCTCTCTGTTATTACTGTGTACAGATGATGTAAAGCTTTTTGGAGCCATTGAATTGTACTGGACTGTGTGGGTATTTTTTAGATAAGCACCACTAAGGAAAAGTCTAATTTTAAGTCCAGCTTCTTTGTCTTTCTTATTTTGTTTGAATACATCGTCTTGTTACAATTCTTTGAAACGGTCCCTCTCCATATCGATGCAGTGACAGTAGATATTAATTTCTTTGGTTAGTTTTAATATCAGTGTGGCATTTTTTGTTCATAAACCAAGTTAACAGCATTGTCAGCTATAGCCAAGCAAACAGCACCTCTCCCATTCTCATAGTCACTGGCTTCATAGTGGTTTAGCCACATTATGGACCCTATTATGAAGCTTAAATTAGGGAGAGTGAGGATGAAAATCCATAGTGGAGACTGATTTCAAGGACCAGCCCCAACGATAACACAACACGATAAGTCCTGGATGTGATTTCTCTCCCCACTGCCCAAAATATCAAACAAAACCTATTTTGTAACAGTTCACTGATGCAAGTCTAATCAAGTGCCCATTGATTTCTTGAGGCAAAAGAAACGCACACCTGTTTAGGCGAGGTGCTGGCTAGCGGAGTAGAGCACTTGAAAAATAAAAGGAGAGCCTCACACTCTAGGAGCTAAGATGCAATAATAATAACGTTTCGACTGACAAGCTGTCTTCATCAGGGTATCAGTGTTTGTTACGCCTTAGCTTGGCTGTTACTTCACTGCTACAGACTACCTGCACTCAGTAGTGTAAGTACCACTTAAGTCATTTTTACCTTACCTTACCTTACTCTTTACTTTACTACATTCTTAAAGAAAATAATGTACTTTTTACTCCATACATTTTCCCTGACACCTAAAAGTACTCGTTACATTTTGAATGCTTAGCAGGACAGGAAAATGGTCTAATTCATGCACTTATCAAGAGAACTTCTCTGGTCATCCCTACTGCATCTGATCTGGCAGACTCACTAAACACAAATGCTTTGTTTGTCAATTCTGAGTGTTGGGAGTGTGCCCCTGGCGATCCGTCAATAAAAAAACAAAAATTGTGCAGTCTGGTTTAATATAAGGAATTTGAATTCATACTTTTACTCAAGTAAGACAATGTAGTACTTTTTCCTGGGGCTGGGGGTTAAAGCATTTCTTTCACATGACCATTCAATTTAGATAAGTGTGACAAGTGTGTCTGGGTATGCGTCATCTAATATTTATACAATATTTTTATCTGGACACTATTGTTACCTGGAATTTTTCCTTATTTTAGGCTAGTACAACTTTTAGTCTTAATCTTTACTACACTACTCCCTGTTTAGCATATGACCTCACATGTGAATCCTTAAAGTGTCATGATCGTTTGTAAAATTAACGGACCAAGGCGCAGCGTGCGTAGAGTTGCACATGTTTAATAAAGAAGTGAAACTTTAGCAAAGACAAAACAATAAAGAATAAACTAACAAACAACGAACCGTGACTACAACACTAACTCAAAACAAAACAATATCCCATAACCCACAGGTGGAAAAAATGCTACTTAAATATGATCCCCAATTAGAGACAACGATAGCCAGCTGCCTCTAATTGGGAATCATACCAAAACCGCAACATAGAAAAAACAACCTAGAACCCCACATAGAAAATGTAAACTAGACTAACCCCCCAGTCACGCCCTGACCTACTCCACCATAGAAAATAAAGGCTCTCTATGGTCAGGACATGACAGTACCCCCCCCCCCCCCCCCATAGGTGCGGACTCCGGCCGCAAAACCTGAAACCAAAAGGGAGGGTTAAGGGGGGTTGTCTAGTGTCGGTGGCGGCTCTGGTGCGGGGCGAAGAACCCGCTCATCCCGCGGATCCAGCCATGGATCCAGGCTGAACACTGTGGCTGGACTGGTCCTAGGTGCAGAAGAAGGCTCCTGCCATAGAGCGGGACTAGACGCCATGTCTAGACTGGGCATCGGGACAGAGAAGGGCTCCTGCCATGGAGCTGGACTGGACGCCGTGTTCGGACTGGACATCGGCGCAGAGGAAGGCTCCTGTCTTGGAGCTGGACTGGACGCCGTGCTCGGACTGTGCATCGGCGCAGGGGAAGGCTACGGCCGTGGAGCTGGACTGGATGCCGTGTTCGGACTGGACATCGGCGCAGAGGAAGGCTCCTGCCTTGGAGCTGGACTGGACGCCGTTCTCGGACTGGACATCGGCGCAGAGGAAGGCTCCTGTCTTGGAGCTGGACTGGACGCCGTGCCTGGACTGGGCACCTGCGCAGAGGAAGACTCCGGCCTTGAAGCGGGACTGGACGCCGTGCCTGGACTGGATGATAGCAACAGAGTAAACAAAGAGAGAGAAGCATATTTCAACCCTGCAGGCGCGACACAAAACGCAGAAATAAAAATGTAATTCATGCCTTACCTTTGACGAGCGTCTGTTGTTGGCACTCCAATATGTCCCATAAACATCACAAATGGTCCTTTTGTTCGATTAATTCCGTCGATATATATCCAAAATGTCCATTTATTTGGCGCGTTTGATCCAGAAAAACACCGATTCCAAATTGTGAAACGTGACTACAAAATATCTCAAAGGTTACCTGTAAATTTTGCCCAAAAAATTCAAACTACTTTTGTAATACAACTTTAGGTATTTTTTAACATAAATAATCGATAAAATTGAAGACGGGGTGATCTGTGTTCAATACAGGATTAAAACCAACTGTAGCTAGCTTTCTGGTCACTCGCTTCTATCTAACAGGACACTTCAAGAGACTCTCGTTCAAGATGGCCGTACTTCTTCATTACACAAAGGAATAACCTCAACCAATTTCTAAAGACTGTTGACATCCAGTGGAAGCGGTAGGAACTGAAAGAAAGTCCCTTAGAAATCTGGTTTCCCAATGAAATTTCATTGAAAAGAGAGTGACCTCAAAAAAAATCTGAATAGTTTGTCCTCGGGGTTTTGCCTGCTAAATAAGTTCTGTTATTTTCACAGACATGATTCAAACAGTTTTAGAAACTTCAGAGTGTTTTCTATCCAAATCTACTAATAATATGCATATCTTATCTTCTGGGGATGAGTAGCTGGCAGTTTAATATGGGCATGCTTTTCATCCAAAATTCCGAATGCTGCCCCCTACCCAAGAGAAGTTAAGAGGGTGTGAACAATGCCGCATGGGTGTAGTCAAAGGAGAGCTCTCCAGTAGGTACCAAACAATTCAAAGGTCCTTTTCTCAAACTGGAAAGTTTATCATCTTTCAAAGCAGAATTACCTTCCCATTGTTCCTCAGAAATGCAGTGTATGATAAACAATTTTGTAGCTATGAGTCTCTACTCTTATCCAATGTAAAAACAAATATATATTTGAAATTTTGCTACATAAGGCCAATTTGAGCCGGTCAGTCTCATACCAGTTCCCCGAATCCAAGCAGTCTTATCAGTATACTCTGGCCTACTTGGAGTACACAGTGAGAGTGTGCTTAATTTACAATGGCAAGAAGACCAAGACAAATGGATGCACATGCTGCATTAGCATTGCTACAAATTCTGAATGAAAATGACTCGGATGGTGGGGATGAAATGAATCATGACATCTCTTATGTTTATTCTTCTGATTCTACATCTCCGAGACTTGAGCGCAAAAAAAGCCAGAACAGTGCGCAGTGAGCTGGTGCCCGCACCACCACCAAATGAAAGCAGGAGAGAGGAAGGGAGGCACCTTTTGGATAGAACAAGCCGGTGACAATGCTAAGTGCCGATTAATTATCAGCACAAAATGTCATCACAGAGAGCAGACCCTACATCTCAAGCAAAAAACAACATCAACAACGCACTCACAAGCTTTTGTTATTTATGTGGCATGGACATGCTCCATCTGATGCCGTTGCATATTCCATCTAAGCATGAGCTGACAATAGACTATTTTTGACTGGTGCCATATAAAGACTTATATTCATTATAATTTCATTATTGCTTTTGTGCTGATTTTATCAAGCACACTTGGCGCTTATAATGATGTTAAGGCTACTGATGCTTTCATCATTTAACTGCACATTTTGCTGATCGTGCATCTTGGTGGTTTGGGTATTTTAGTTTGTTTTGTCCTTATAAAAATAAGCTGTTACCGTGTTCCAACACATATACTTTCTATTTCATAGTTGTAACAAAGGCACTCCACGAATAAAATTGATTGAACACTTGAATTTTGGTGTTCTTTCGTTTTTTTACATGTAGCCGTAACATAAACTAATGAAAATGCTATGGTGTATTTTTTTTCTTTGTATTCTGTTACCTAAGACATTCACAAAAACAACCAAATTATAATTTTTCTGATAGCAGGTTTTAAATGTAGAATGTTGCAGTCAGAATGACTACTCATTAGCTTGAAGAGGGGTCATTTTAGGCCCAGCTGTCTTTATCATTCTGTCCTCCTTCACTCTCTCTGTCCTTTACTATCCCTTTCATCCTTTTCACCTCTCTTTACATTTATCTACCTCCCTTCCTTGCTCTCGATGTCTCCTTCTCTTCCTTTACCTCTTCATACCTTTCTGTCCCTCTTCCTAGCTCTATCTGTCCCTTTCTCATTCCCCTGTTTTAACCTCTCTCTCTATCCTCATTCATACTCTTTTCTTCAACTATATATATATATATATATATATACACTGCTCAAAAAAATAAAGGGAACACTTAAGCAACACAATGTAACTCCAAGTCAATCATACTTCTGTGAAATCAAACTGTCCACTTAGGAAGCAACACTGATTGACAATAAATTTCACATGCTGTTGTGCAAATGGAATAGACAACAGGTGGAAATTATAGGCAATTAGCAAGACACCCCCAATAAAGGAGTGGTTCTGCAGGTGTTGACCACAGACCACTTCTCAGTTCCTATGCTTCCTGGCTGATGTTTTGGTCACTTTTGAATGCTGGTGGTGCTTTCACTCTAGTGGTAGCATGAGACGGAGTCTACAACCCACAGGTAGTGCAGCTCATCCAGGATGGCACATCAATGCGAGCTGTGGCAAGAAGGTTTGCTGTGTCTGTCAGCGTAGTGTCCAGAGCATGGAGGCGCTACCAGGAGACAGGCCAGTACATCAGGAGATGTGGAGAGGCCTAGGAGGGCAACACCCAGCAGCAGGACCGCTACCTCCGCCTTTGAGCCGGAGGAGCACTGCCAGGCCCTGCAAAATGACCTCCAGCATGCCACAAATGTGCATGTGTCTGCTCAAACGGTCACGAACAGACTCCATGAGGGTGGTATGAGGGCCCGACGTCCACAAGGTGGGGTTGTGCTTACAGCCCAACACCGTCAGGACCTTTGGCATTTGCCAGAGAACACCAAGATTGGCAAATTCGCCACTGGCGCCCTGTGCTCTTCACAGATGAAAGCAGGTTCACACTGAGCACGTGACAGACGTGACAGAGTCTGGAGACGCCTTGGAGAACGTTCTGCTGCCTGCAACATCCTCCAGCATGACCGGTTTGGCGGTGGGTCAGTCATGGTGTGGGGTGGCATTTCTTTGGGGGCCGCACAGCCCTCCATGTGCTCGCTAGAGGTAGCCTGACTGCCATTAGGTACCGAGATGATATCCTCAGACCCCTTGTGAACCATATGCTGGTGCGGTTGGCCCTGGGTTCCTCCTAATGCAAGACAATGCTAGACCTAATGTGGCTGGAGTGGTGTCAGCAGTTCCTGCAAGAGGAAGGCATTGATGATATGGACCGCCCGTTCCCCAGACCTGAATCCAATTGAGCACATCTGGGACATCATGTCTCGCTCCATCCACCAACGCACGTTGCACCACAGCTGTCCAGGAGTTGGTGGATGCTTTAGTCCAGGTCTGGGAGGAGATGCCTCAGGAGACCATCCGCCACCTCATCAGGAGCATGCCCAGGCGTTGTAGGGAGGTCATACAGGCACGTGGAGGCCACACACACTACTGACCCTCATTTTGACTTGTTTTAAGGACATTACATCAAAGTTGGATCAGCCTGTAGTGTGGCTTTTCCACTTTAATTTTGAGTGTGACTCCAAATCCAGACCTCCATGGGTTGATAAATTTGATTTCCATTGATAATTTTTGTGTGATTTTGTTGTCAGCACATTCAACTATGTAAAGAAAAAAGTATTTAATAAGAATATTTCATTCATTCAGATCTAAGATGTGTTATTTTAGTGTTCCCTTTATTTTTTTGAGCAGTGTATATATATATATTTTTTTTTTAAATCTTTATTTAACTAGGCAAGTCAGTTAAGAACAAATTCTTATTTTCAATGACGGCCTAGGAACAGTGTTCAGGGGCAGAATGACAGATGTTTTACCTTGTCAGCTCGGGGATTCAATCTTGCAAACTTTTGATTACAAGTCCAATGCTCTAACCACTAGGCTACCTAACCTCTCTCCAACAGGACTGGTGGTGGACGGAGTGGTACCTTCTGTGCCATCTGCAGCATCAGTGAGATGATCCAGCAGCAGAACATTGTAGATGTGTTCCACACCGTCAAGACGCTGAGGAACAACAAATCCAACATGGTGGAGACTATGGTACGTTCCATTGACCACAACAGTTAGGGTGATATGGTACTGTATAAGAGGCTTGAGGAAGGTTTCTGTGTCCTGAGTGTGTGTCCTACGTTGCTTATATAGTATATATAAGCTACTATATAAGCAACGTAGGACACACACTCAGGACACACAGTTGTGGCTCTATTGGACAGGTTTTAGACCATAGACAGTAAGGCGGACACACACCACACACATATCCTCAGGTGGATGACTTGCTATGGCAGGTGTTGTTTAGCAGATGTCTCTATACCTTCTAATATAGCTTCAGAAACAAGATGCTCAATTTCACAGAACCATCTCAGGGTGGGTACAGCTGTTCACTTAGAATTAAAGCAGATTTGGTGGCAAAAGACAACTACCGTAGTAAAAAGGTTATTGTAGACTTTGAAGATACTGTCATAATCCTGCATGGAATTTTTATTGTATTTAGATAAAAGACGATTTGATTATCTTTGTTGTTTATCTACTGTTATATTGTTAAATTGTCTCTGAATGTTATTTTCCCACTTGAATTATGAAACAGTGCTACTCATGGAAGAGATTGATAATATTATTGTAGGAAGCATAGAGATCCCCAGTGTGCTTGAGTTTCCTTTTTATTCATCATAAAAAAATTATCCATGAAACTGATGTGCAAGTTCACTTTCTGAGAGATAATATGAAAATGATGCCAATGTGTGACTAGTCTTTCCCTTTTCTAGGAACAGTATAAATTCTGCTATGAAGTTGCTCTGGAGGCCCTTAGCGCATTCTGAGAGACTGCCTCTCGTGTCAGTGGGACACAGTGCTGACTGCAGGAACACCAACCCATATGAGGCAGGGGATGTGTGTGTGTGCAACCACACACACGTGAAACTGTACAGAAGAAAAAAAATGCACTCCACACTGGGTTTGTGTGCACTTCTGCAAGACTGGGACCGCTTTTGTTTGTATAAAGAAAAAATGAAATGAAAACCTCAACACTTTAATTCTTTCTTCAGTGTCCATCTTGAACTGTGATGTGATCTTGTACAGTCATTTCCTTTTTAGATATATGCCTTGAATGTTACACCCTCAATGTAAAAGTACAACCTGGAAGATTAGCTGAGATCATGGGGATCCTAATAAAAAACATGCAGACTAACCAACAGAACCGATACCACCAGACAGACGAAGACAAATACAAGTTGGGAAGATTCAAACTCTCCCTGGCCTTGCACCTCTTTTTAATGAACATTAATAACGACTGTATTATATAGCCCCCCCCCCTCCTCCTGCTACCACCCGTTTGAACACAAAATGGCAGATACATTTTGTAATTATTTGGATTTTGTGGTTCTTGCAACAGCTTTACATCCATGTTCACACACTGATTTTCTCACATTCTCAATGTGATGTCTTCAGTCAACGTTTTGGTTTATTTTGATATTGTGGCATGTTCTCATCATTCTGGTGTCCCATGGCTCTTGTGCTATGCAGACAATCACGAATTCCGAGACCCATTCTGGTTTTCTGTATTGAAAGTGAGAGAAGTCAGTCAACGCTTTAGCATTCTATGCCGGCGCTACATATACAGTATTCATCAAGACGTTCATGTGTTTTGTAATTTGCACTGTATTTTGCACTGCTTTACCTTCAAACACGTTTTCAACTCTTGTGTAATTTGATTCGATAGTGCCATATTCACATCTTTAAGCACACATACGATTTTAACCGAATTGTGAAGAAACGTGTCAGCCGAAGGATAGAGTGGGATAATGTTCTAGTAATGTGCACCTCAAGCTTGTCAAACACTGTAGCAGCCCCTGCCCTACTGTTGCCCAACCTCAGGTTTTGGTGAGAAGAATACTTTGCTTTTCATCCTTGTTCATTCTGCGCCCATACTCTAAGAGCAGTTTGGCTTTGTGTAAGGATGTCCTAATATGGACACCATACGTGTGTTCTGCCATTACTCTCTCCCTATGCATCTAATACATACTGTTTGACATGGGAACGGAATCCAGAATCTGAAATTGTGAACCCAACTCTTGAATGAGGCAGGGATTCAATCCAAGCGCTCTAGTTTTATAGGCAATGTTCCCGCGTTTGCATAAATCACATTCAAGGTAAACTGCAGATGTTGGCTCATTTGGAAATTCCCTATAAATGACAAGCGTTCTATGGTGCAGTTTCGGATCGAGTCCCGGCCTGAGTTTCGCAAGCTAACTGTTTTTTTTTATTTATTGTGTTTTCTGTCCATTGAATGGTTTTAGTACAGTATTGTATAGGGCTTTGTCAGTAGAATGTTTTGCTCAACATGGACAGTGACTTGAAGAAGTCTTGTATCAACGCACAGCATAGTTGTACTATTGACATGCGGTTGTTTGGTGACTGAAAGCACAAAGAGAAACAGTGTTGGATTTCAAATGGAAGAGAGGATAATGTGAATGCAAGTTGTTTTCCTTTTTTCCCCGATAGGCTTTATTTGGCTTTTCATATCTCCACTATCTGTGTTATATTTTGTTTTCCTCCTTTTTTTCTTGGATTTGTATAACTTTTTTTTATTTTATTTGTCTAGCAAAGTGATATTTAGATCTGGTGATGAAATTGCCATGGTTGTTTTGTTGTTAGAAAATGTGGTAACATCAAATAAAGGGACCAAAATGTTGAACAATAGATTTGAATCATTCTTCTTCCAACACATTTCATCAACCGAGTTACAACCATGGATATTATATACAGTAAATGTCAAGCCTACATTACAATAGCATTACGAAGGTGAAACATCAATCTCAGCGAGAATCAAACAAAATACTGATAAATCAAGATCCATCCCTCCCATTTTAACCATTTAATCCCAGACACCGAATGCACACGTGTGGACAGAGTGTTACACATAAAGACACACACAGACACATGCAAATGAACCAATTCATTCTAGTCCCATCCATTTAAGGCTGTGATGTGGCTGCATTTGATGATCCCTCATTGGGATGCAAGGGCCAATCTGGTGCAGTTTTCCATATATAACATTTTGCCACAGGGTGATTTGTATCCATTTACCCCCCTTCAACAAGCCTAAAATAATGCCATGTATTCTTGTTTTTTGGAATGAGTTTGGCAATTGGCCCATTTCATTTGCTCTCACTGAAATGTCATTATTAAGGGGGCATCTAATATATCTGCTTAAACACATAAAACAAGGGTATTCGGTGACTGGGGGAGAGGAATGCATCTTCATCGCTCGAGATGGTGCTGCTAACTAATGCATGATCAGTCATCTCCAGAATTAATGAGTGCAGATAGAAAATTAAGAAATAGCATGTACACAAGGCATTTGGGGCCCGATTCCGACGTAGAAATTTCACCTTTCTTATGCACGCCTTTCCTACATTCTTCTCAGTAGTTGGTATTCAGACTTACCTTATGAAGTTGAAAAAATGGGCTTTGTAGAGGTGGTTCCCTTGCGCACGCTGAATAAATGTAATTCAACTGCTGAAAACCCTCCCACTTGCTTGCCAACAGATTTTCTCATTAAGTTTTCATTCTATAGGGTTTTGAGTACATTTACTAAAAACACTCTGATCTTGTAGAATGTATTGCCATATTTTAGGGTCAGGAAAGTATCTATTAATCATAAAAAAACAGGTTTAAAGAGCCTTTATGCACAAAATATATGGATGATAAATAAAATAGTGATTTGATTCATCCTGAAAGTTGTAATACTCAAGTTTAATCCACGAAATATTGGAAGGTGGAAAAAAGTGTACCATAGGGGTTACCAATTAGTCCTATGAATCTACCCTAATTCTCACTAATCAACGGTCCAGTTGTCGTGAACCATGTGCCAGGCTCCAGGTTTAACCTGCTACATGTGGTCTGAGTTCTATAATGATTGAAATGGGCTACATTATTGCACGTCGTTAGCCTAATATGATCCATTGATGCTAGTGACCCTCAGAAACAACTTACATGGACGTGACAGAGGAAAGAAAGGTAAATGGAATGGAATGATGACAAATGGAAGAAAACGAACACTGTGTGGGTAATACTGACGGTGGCTCCCAATAGTGGCTAATATTTCACATGATACAAATTGTAAACTAAAATGGAGAAAAGCCTGGGCATAGGCTATAATTAAAACATTCTGAAGCACATACATTAACTTGGCAGGTTCAGCCCGACTGAAGCCTATAGGTTGGGTGTCAAAATTTCATCCACCAAATTATGAGGGCACACAATGAAAATTCGGAGTAAGGGCACAGCTAACTATAGTCTTTAAACAACTTCTTATGGCTGAAGTCCCGTTAACGGGATCGATGTGACAACAGCCAGTCGAAGTGCAGGGCGCCAAATTCAAAAAACAGAAATCTCATAATTAAAATTCCTCAGACATTCATGTGTCTTATATCATTTTAAAGGTAATCTTGTTGTTAATCCCACCAAAGTGTCCGATTTCAAATAGGCTTTTCAGCGAAAGCACTACAAACGATTATGTTAGGTCACCACAAAACCACAATAATCACAGCCATTTTTTCCAGCTAAAGATAGCTTCACAAAAACCAGAATAAAGATCAAATTAATCACTAACCTTCGATTATTTTCATCAGATGACACTCATAGGACTTCATGTTACACAATACATGCATGTTTTGTTTGATTAAATTCATATTTATATAAAAAAATCTGAGTTTACATTGAGGCGACTAGATTCAAAAACATCAAGTGACTTTGCATAGCCACATCGTTTCAACAGAAATACTCATAAATATAGATGATAATACAAGTTATACACATGGAATTATAGATATACCTCTCCTTAATGCAACTGCTGTGTCAGATTACAAAAAAACTTTAAGGAAAAAGAAACCCACGCTATAATCTGAGACGGCGCTCAAAAGTAAAACACCACAGCCGCAAAGATGGCGTCTACATAAACAAGAAAATATATGATAAATATTCCCTTACCTTTGATGATCTACATCAGAAAGCACACCAGGAATCCCAGGTTCACAATAAATGTTTGTTTTGTTCGAAAAAATCTGTTATTTATGTCCAAATACCTTCTTTTGTTAGCGCGTCTGGTTTACATATCCAAACGCTAATTCTGGTCAGCGTTATATCGGACAAAAACTTACCGGTCGAAGAAACATTTCAAACTAAGTACACAATCAATCATTAGGATGTTTTTAACATATAGCTTCAATAAAGTTCCAACCGGAGTATTCTTTCTTGTCTTCATGAGCAATGGAACGTAAGTGACTTCCATGAGGAAAAAGCATGATCAGAAAATGGCTGCTTGATGGACACCTGACTGATTCTGCTATCATTCTCTCCCACAACATCATAGAAGTCTCATTATAATTTCTATTGATGGTTGACATCTAGTGGAACCCCTAGGCAGTGCACAATCATTCATATCTCAAGGGGATTTCATTAGGGACTCTGGTGAATACATACAAGCTCAGATTTCTGACTTCCTGTTTTGATTTCAACTCAGGATTTTGCCTGCCAATATGAGTTCTGTTAATCTCACAGACATAATTCAAACAGTTTTAGAAACTTTAGAGTGTTTTCTATCCAATACTAATAATAATATGCAAATATTAGCAATTATGACTGAGGAGCAGGCCGTTTGATATGGGCACATTTCATCCAAGCTACTCAATACTGCCCCTTCAGCCATAAGAAGTTAACATATAATTTGAATATGATTTTCAGTTTGCTTCCATATGGCTGGTTTCACATTAGTCTCCAGGGATCATGAAGAAAAATTATCTAAAACAATTGCTATGTCTATTTAATAACCCCTTCTCCAAACATATTAGTTTAGATTATTAGGATCCACATTAGCTACTGCACATGTAGAAGCTACTTTTTTCTGCTTTCCACATAGAAGTACAAATAAAAAGTATTACTCATTTACCAAGCTCTTATCAATAGCTCTTATCCATTTATAAATTACAATGCATGGAGAATGCTGTTATTTCTATCAGAAAAAAAGAAAGTAGATGCTTTTTCCACTTGGAACCGGAAGGTTCCAGCAGCTCTGACTTTGTTTACATAAGACAACACATTAAAAAAAATAGCTTGAGAAAAACTGCACCAAACACCTAACATGCTGATCAGACCGGACACGTCGCGTGCATTACAAAATACATTTAGAAATCCATGTTATTCAATTATTGCACCCACACTGCTTGCGCGCACCAACGAGCATCTGCGTTGCCAAGGGCTAGAATAGAAGTCATTCCTATTTCTGACGCAGATCGCGCTGCAAGTCCTGCCTCTCCCATCTCCTCATTGGTTTATAGAAGCAGGTACCCACCCACGTGCCATCCTCATTGGTTATACCCACGTGGGTGATTGAAAGACAAACTGTTTTGCCGGTCGTCATGGTAATACTATGAAGGTTTAGATGCCAATCACCATATAAATTCAAAGATGAAAAAGCCTGGAAGGAGGAGAGATGACTAGAAACGATTCGGTTGACCATTTTATGTGTGGATTAATTGTCGGAGTAGAGGACCTTGTGCATTTCAGGTAAAATAACAACTCAATGTTTATATGCCAGGACCAATTAGCTAGCAACAGCAAGCTAGCTAAATAGAACAAATTAGCTAGCATGTGCAAGCTAGCTAGCTAAATTGCCATACATGTTTAATGCTTTTCGACCCGTCCCCAAATTAATGTAATTGGTTCAGAGTTTGTTTTGATATTTTAACCTGCGTGTCGTGATTGCGTTTGGTGTGGGGGGACAAAATAAATTTATGCACGATGGCGCACGTGCGCAGCGGGTTTGGGTTCCGTGTAAGTTAAATGTAAAATTGCGCAACTAAAACATCCTTGGCAAAAATGTCAAAATTAATTTGAGATTTCTTGATTTATCTGAGATAAATTTTGGGGATTTTGAAGAAGTGAAATAGGCATCCGCATCTACAGTGTCTCATGGGGGACAAAAATCATTAGCCAAATGCTCCAAATGTGTTATTTCAGTACCAGTCAAAAATTTGGAAATACCTACTCATTACAGCGTTTTCTTTATGTTTACTATTTTCCACATTGTAGAATAATAGTGAAGACATCAAAACATTGAAATAACACATTTGGAATCATGTAGTAATGATATATATATTTATTTTTTTACAAATGAAAATATGTTTTATATTTGAGATTCTTCAAAGTAGCCACCCGTTGCCTTGATGACAGATTTGAACACTCTTGGCATTCTCTCAACCAGCTTCATGAGGTAGTCACCTGGAATGCATTTCAATTAACAGGTGTGCCTTTTTAAAAGTGAATTTGTGGAATTTCTTTCTTTCTTAATGCATATGAGCCAATCAGTTGTGTTGTGACAAGGTAGGGGTAGTATACAGAAGATAGCCCTATTTGGTAAAAGACCAAGTCCATATTATGGCAAGAACAGCTCAAATAAGCAAAGAGAAACAACAGTTTATCATTACTTCAAGACATGAAGGTCAGTCAATATGGAAAATGTAAATAACTTTGAAAGTTGCTTCAAGTGCAGTCGCAAAAACCATCAAGCACTGTGATGAAACTGGCCCTCATGAGGACCGCCACAGGAAAAAGGAAGACCCAGAGTTACCTCTGCTGCAGAGGATATGTTCATTAGAGTAAACTGCACCTCACATTGCAGCCCAAATAAATGCTTAACAGAGTTCAAGTAACACACATCTCAACATCTACTGTTCAGAGGAGACTGCATAAATCAGGCTTTCATGGTCGAATTGCTGCAAAGAAACCATTACTAAAGGACACCAATAAGAAGAAGATACTTTTTTGGGCCAAGAAATACAAGCAATGGACAATAGACCAGTGGAAATTTGTCCTTTGGTGTGATGAGTCCAAATTTGAGATTTTTGGTTCCAACCGCCGTGTCTTTCTGAGATGCAGAGTAGGTGAACGGATGATCGCCGGATGTGTGGTTTCCACCGTGAATCATGGAGGAGGAGGTGTGATGTGTGGCGGTGCTTTGCTGGTGACACTGTTAGTTTATTTTTAATTCAAGGCACACTTAACTAGCATGGCTACCACAGCATTCTGCAGCGATACTCCATCCCATCTGTTTTGCGCTTAGTGGGACTGTCATTTGTTTCTCAACAGGACAATGACCCCAAAACACCTCCAGGCTGTGTAAGGGCTATTTGACAAAGCTGGGGAGTGATGGAGTGCTACATCAGATGACCTGGCCTCCATAATCCCCCGACCTCAACCCAATTGAGATGGTTTGGGATGAGTAGGACCGCAGAGGAAAAGCAGCCAACAAGTGCTCAGCATATGTGGGAACTCCTTCAAGACTGTTTGAAAAGCATTCCAGGTGACTACCTCATGAAGCTGGCTGATAGAATGCCAAAAGTGTGCAAACCTGTCATCAAGGAAAAGGGTGGCTACTTTGAAGATTTTTTTTTAACACTTTTTTGGTTACTACATGAATCCATATGTGTTATTTCAGAGTTTTGATGTCTTTACTATTATTCTACAATGTGGAAACTAGTAAAAATAAAGAAAACCCTTGAATGTGTAGGTTTGTCAACGTTTGACTGGTACTGTAAAAGTCTTCTCATATTCATCTAGAAATACAGGTCCAGCCATTTGTTTTGACTTTTCTATGTGGTGTTCATGACAGCACAGTGATACCTAAAATGGATTATTTTCCATTTTCTTTTGGGCACAGTGGTATTACATATTTTTATTGCTGCATGATCCTAATACAAAATGTATAGCTGTACATGAATGGGTGCATCCATGAGCCTTTTAGATCGGTCCATAAAAGGCTCAAGGATGCACCCACTCATGTACAGCTATACATTTTGCATTAGGATTATGCAGCAACAAAAATATGTAATACCACTGTGCCCAAAAGAAAATTGAAAATAATCCATTATAGGTATTATTGAGCTGTCATGAACACCACATAGAAAGGTCAAAACAAATGGTTGGACCTGTATTTCTTGATGAGATATTAGTAAAACATGAGACTAGAGAAGACTTTTACTAACATACTGTTGTGTAAGCATGTCACCTACGGAATTATCAATAAAACAGACCCCACTGGGTCCCGCTTTAAATTACATTCAGCTTAGAAAGGCTTCATAAATCCTTCATGTCTTCATAAGCACTACATAAATGTGTTACAAAGCATCTATAACCGTATGTCATGCTTTCTAAAGGGTTCATAAATCTGGCATAACTGTGACATAACCACCAATGACAAATGTTACATAACTCTGTCAAATATGACAAACCTGTGCTTTATAAAGGGTGGCATAAGCACCGCTTAATAAAGGCCTTATAATATTAGAGGCTTCATAAAGCATTTATAACCCTGTTATACATCTTGTTAGAGCATTGCATCGCTAGGATATTGGGTTCGATTCCCGGGACCACCCATACGCAAAAATGTATTCATGCATTACTAAGTCGCTTTGGATAAAAGCATCTGCTAAATGTTACATTTTATTTTATATTTCACTAAAACGTTTATAGGATGGCCCAACCGCTTTCCCTCTTGAGTGCATTGTCAATATTAGACCTGACCTCAACTTCCTCCAAAATGCTGTGCTGCAGGATGACACACACTCTAAAGTGCAGTCATGCACAGCTAAAAACATTGGTAGGGCCTTTTAAAGTTTGTTTTTATTTTTTGCCTACTTCTTTTTCTCCAATTTTGTTTTGTTTTTAAGGTTGTAACTTGCCATTTTTAACACTTTTTTGGTTACTACATGATTCCATATGTGTTATTTCATAGTTTTGATGTCTTCACTATTATTCTAGAAAAAAGTAAAAAAATAAAGAAAAAGCCTTGAATGAGTAGGTGTGTCCAAACTTTTGACTTGTACTGTATAATGCCGGGAGCTGCTTTGACAGCTTCAACTCAGTTACACCTCCGTCATTGCCTCATCAAAAGTAAATGATATGCGGTATGCAGTTGTCGGTTATCTCGGGTTACTGCTGAACTTTACATAGACATATAAAAAGTAGCTGACAAGGGCTAATTGAGTGACTAACATAACAAGAGGAAAACTGCTGATGCAATACCACATTTTGAATTTTCTCCTTGTGTAGGCCTATTCAACTAGTCCAGTGAAGGGAAGGTTGATACCTAGTTGCACAAATGAATTCATTCAATCTAAATGTGTCTTCCGCATATAACTCAATCTCTCTGAATCAGAGACGTCCATGGCATCCGGGGAGCAGTTGTTGTTTGGGGGTTAACTGCCTAGTTCAAGAGCAGAACGGCAGATTTTTTCCCACCTTTCCAGCTCTAGGATTTGAACCAGCGACCTTTCGGATACTGACCGGCACTGGGGGGAACATTACATTATGAGCTTGCAGTGGGAGCTTGATTAGAGGTAGGGGAACATGAGAGCATTGTAAACAATTATACCTCTCCAATATTACCCTCAGATTAGATCCACATGTCTACTTAGCTAAAGTATTCAATTGAATGATACGATATCCTCTGGACGTCTCACTGTACTTATATGGCACTTGGAGTTGAAGGATAAGGTGGCTAAAATGTTATAAAACTGATGATAGCTCCAAGCGATTCCATTTTTCCGACTTGCATAATTTCCACTTTTTGTGTTTCATCATATGATTACAGTAGTTTAATAGGAGAGTGGAAAAGGGGAGTTTGTTATTGAATAAATTGCTTGCCCTCTGTCAGTGAGCCCTTGTTAAACCCACACTGAGTCTATGTCCCAAATGGCACCCTATGGGCCGTGGTCAGAAGTAGTGCACTATATAGAGAATAGGATGAAATTTGGAATGCAGTCTAAATTATAACAGGTTTTGTAAAAAGCACTTAATGGAAAATAATGTATTCCTTCTGTAATCAGAGGCTTGAATTCATTAAAATTGAAAACAGTGCTGTCCCATTAATAATCCACCACCTCAAATCAATCTGCTGTTTTATGTGGAGTGGGGAGGAAAGGGCAATATTATTTCAGGTAGAGGAGTGGGTCAACTGGAACTTTATGCTCATTTGCCAAGTGATTGTTGCCCCAACGTTTCCAGGTTTGTCACCAATCAGAGGGGTGATAAGATGACGCCGACAGACATGGCAGCTCTGCTTCTAGCTCCTAAGCAACTTTGCAGTGTTTTGTTTTTTTGTGTGTTATTTCTTACATTATTAGCCCAGAATGTTTTTTGTGTTTTTACATACAGACAGGAATAACTTTTGGATATCAGAGCGGTGGTAACTCACCAGCATTACGACCAGGAATACGACTTTCCCGAATTGGATCCTTTGTTCGTATCTCTGAGGGCAATTGAACTTATCCCAGAGACTGCTCCAAGTCGCCGCCGGCGGAGAAGAGGTATTTGGAGTGGACTTAGATTAGAGAGAGTTTACGTCACAGAGTTTACGTCACTTCCTCTTGAACTTGCAGACGTGTTGCTGTGCATTTTGTTGCCAACCTTACTTTGCTAGCTGACAACTTTACGGTTTTTACTTTTTACTTTTTAATTACCCTTTATATTTTTAGTTTTTCCCTCACAACTTTTTTCCCTCATTCAACTTTTTCACTCCGGATGCTTTATCTGGACATGGTTCGTCAGCACCTTCAACAGACTCCCTCACGACGCCAGGACAGCGGAGTCAATCACCACCTTCCGGAGACACCTGAAACCCCACCTCTTTAAGGAATACCTAGGATAGGATAAAGTAATCCTTCTCACCCCCCCCCCCCTTAAAAGATTTAGATGCACTATTGTAAAGTGGCTGTTCCACTGGATGTCATAAGGTGAATGCACCAATTTGTAAGTCGCTCTGGATAAGAGCGTCTGCTAAATGACTTAAATGTAATTGTAAATGTAAATGTAAACAGACGAAGCTAAGTAGTAACATTAACATGATGCTTCTAATTGCAGTCGCTGTACTCATAATATACAGGAGAACGATCGCCTTATGGCGAGGATAGCTGGGCTGCAAGCCCAGCTTCAGACGCAATCATTAGGCAAGGGTAATTTCAGTGTAGGAAAGGATGAAACAGCGTCTGTGCACAAGTCAGTACAGATAGTAGTATAAATCCCCCGCACAGTTCCCGCAGCCGGACAACTTTCTCATGGCTTCTGGAGGGAAATGCTGTAGGAATGCTCAGCTGGTGTCCACTCATTCAGCCGACAGAAACTTTCAACCCGGTTTCCCCATTAAGTAGCGAGTCGGAGTCTGAGGCCGAGTCTTCTTTCTGTCTCCTCACTCCCCAATTACGGGGTCAGAGACGCCGAAGCTTCCCACATTAGCTCTGACATTGAAAACCCTAGTCCATCTCCACTTTTGTTGTTCAGCCGCTATCACAGATCAAACACAGCTCCCTGCGTCAGCGTCTGTTCACGCTGGGTCCGACCATCTGAATCAGTGCTTCAAGACATGCTTCGATCACGCGGATTGGAATTCTGTTCCGGCAGCGCGCCCCACAATCATGTTGACGTATCTGATTCGTGAGCGAGTTCTTAGGAATGCATTTGACGATGTCGTAGGCCCACAGCACGATTAAACATTGCCCGAAGCGCAGACGTGGATTGACTGGGCAGCATTCTTGCCCGTGAAACTGAAAGCTGTGAACCCCTGCTTTAAGGGCAAGGTGCCAGAAGCATGACCGAATACCAAACAGTGTGTATTCCTCGCAAGGCAATCAAACAGGCTAAGTCGTCCAGAGACCATCGAGTCGCAATTTAAAGGCTCAGACACAAGACGGTAATTGGCCAGGGTCTGCCACAGTCAATCACTGGATTTACAAAGAAACCAGCGCCCGTCGGGAACAGGAATTGTCTTGCTCCCAGATCAGGCTAAACAACTTTTTGCGGCCGCCGAACTCATTACCACGATATCTCACGCCTTAAAAGACGAATCACTCGCAGCGATCATACACTGTGGATTCTGGGACTCACCACAAACAGGAACGCAGACCGGACTCGCATCATAGCTGGAGGGGTGCTCTCATCTCTTATCTGACCAACAATAGGACCAGGGCTCTAATCCTCTAGCTCCACAATGAAATAGGGTGCAGGCCAGGCACGCAGGCTGTTAGCCACCTGCAGCTTAGTGGAGTCTGCCACTAGCATAGTCAGTGTAGTCAGCTCAGCATCCCATTGAGACTGTGTCTGTGCCTCTGACCTAGGTGTGGCAAAACTAACATGGCGGTGTTCGCCTTAGCAATCTCACTAGGATAAAGACCTCCTCCATTCCTGCCATTATTGAAAGAGATCGTGATACTTCACATCTCAACATAGGGCTACTTAATGTTAGATCCCTCACTTCAAAGGCAGTTATAGTCAATGAACTAATCACTGATCATAATCTTGATGTGATTGGCCTGACTGAAACATGGCTTAAGCCTGATGTATTACTGTGTTAAATGAGGCCTCACCCCTGGTTACACTAGTGACCATATCCCCTCGCACTCCCGAGGCGGGAGGTGTTGCTAAATTTACGATAGCAAATTTCAATTTACAAAAAAAAAATGACGTTTTTCATCTTTTGAGCTTCTAGTCATGGAAATCTTATGCAGCACTACTCAATCACTATTTTATAGCTATTGTTTAAGGGCCTCCTGGCCCATATACAGCGTTCCTGCACTGAGTTCCCTGAATTCCTTTCGGACCTTGTAGTCATAGCAGATAATATTCACATTTTGTGTTGCGATGTTTAATGATTCATAATGGAAAGTCCACAGATCCCCTCAAAAAGTGCTTTATGGAGCCATCATCGACTCAGTGGGTTTGTCCACCATGTTCATGGACCTACTCACTCGCCAACGGCTTTTCATTCACATCTGGAGCTTCTACGTTTCTGGCTCACATGCGATCATAATTGGTTTTGTGTAGTCTTAAGACTAAGTGTTTTTCCTATATCCCTGGTTATAGGACCGACATTTTATTACGTTTGCAATCGCAACAATAATCTGCTCGACCCAACTAAAGGAGCATCAAAGTCGTGCTATAATTTCTCAGACAAACACAAAGATTCTTGATGCCTTCCTTGAGACTCCTTTTGCTGACCTACACCAGGAGCAGTAACAGGACAAAATACAGTTTAACCACCTAACTGAGGAACTCAATTTAAACCTTGTGCAATACCCTAGATGCCAGTTGCCCCCTAAAAACTAAAAACATTTATCATAAGAGAAACTGCTCCCTGGTATACAGAAAAACGAGCTCTGAAGCAAGCTTCCAGAAAATTGGACGGAAATGGCGCCACACCAAACCATAGGAAAGCTTCGGACTAGCATTGGAAAGCACAGTACCGTGCAGAATCGAAGAGCTCACTGCGGCTCGATCATCCTACTTTTCCACACTTAATTGAGGAAAATAAGAACAATCCAACATTTCTTTTTGATACTGTTGCAAAGCTAACTAAAAGCAGCATTCCCCAAGTGAGGATGGCTTTCACTTCAGCAGTAATAAATTCATGAACTTCTTTGAGGAAAAGATCATGATCATTAGAAAGCAATTACGGATCCTCTTTAAATCTGCGTATTCCTCAAAGCTTAGCTCCTTGAGTCTGCACAACACTCTGCCAGGACCTAGGATCAAGAGAGACACTTAAGTGTTTTAGTACTATATTCTTGACACATGATGAAAATAATCATGGCTCTAAACCTTCAAGCTGCATACTGGATCATTTCAACTAACTACTGAAAGAGCTGCTTCATGTGCTTGGCCCTCCTATGTTGAACATAATAAACGGCTCTCTATCCACCGGATGTGTACCAAACTCACTAAAAGTGGCAGTAATAAAGCCTCTCTTGAAAAAGCCAAACCTTGACCCAGAAAATATATAAAAACTATCGGCCTATATCGAATCTTCCATTCCTCTCAAAGATTTTAGAAAAAGGCTGTTTGCGCAGCAACTCACTGCCTTCCTGAAGACAAACAATGTATACGAAATGCTTCAGTCTGGTTTTAGACCCCATCATGGCACTGAGACTGCACTTGTGAAGGTGGTAAATGACCTTTTAATGGTGTCAGACCGAGGCTCTGCATCTGTCCTCGTGCTKCTAGACCTTAGTGCTGCCTTTGATACCATCGATCACCACATTCTTTTGGAGAGACTGGAAACCCAAATTGGTCTACARGGACAAGTTCTGGCCTGGTTTAGATCTTATCTGTCGGAAAGATATCAGTTTGTCTGATATCCTCTGACAAATCAACTGTACATTTCGGTGTTCCTCAAGGTTCCGTTTTAGGACCACTATTGTTTTCACTATATATTTTACCTCTTGGGGATGTCATTCGAAAACATAATGTTAACTTTCACTGCTATGCGGATGACACACAGCTGTACATTTCAATGAAACATGGTGAAGCCACAAAATTGCCCTCGCTAGAAGCCTGTGTTACAGACATAAGGAAGTGGATGGCTGAAAACGTTCTACTTTTAAACTAGGACAAAACAGAGATGCTTGTTCTAGGTCCCAAGAAACAAAGAGATCTTCTGTTAAAACCTTTTGTCAATAGGGGGAGCTGTTAGCACTATTTTGTTTTTTACATTTCCAAATTAAACTGCCTCGTACTCAATTCTTGCTCGTACAATATGCATATTATTATTACTATTGGATAGAAAACAATCTCTTCTTCTTTCTAAAACCGTTTGAATTATGTCTGTGGGTGGAACAGAACTCATTCTATAGCACGTTTCCTGCCAGGGAGTGAGATTTCAGAAATCTTGGCCTCTGTTCCCAGGTCAGTTTATAAGTCCCTGTGAATGCTGTGGGGCTACAAACACTGCCTACGCCTTCCTCTAGATGTCAGTAAGTGGTGACAATTTGAATGGGGTCGATTGCGCAATCTGGGACTTTATATAAGCCCAAGTTGCGGAAGTACCTTTCTTTTCTGCCCTGCGCTTGACGCACGATGGACGTCGGACTGTCCTCCTTCCAAGCTTTGGTTTAGCAAGTTCTATATCCCCGGTCATGTTTTTATTCGTTATAGGTGTTAAAGACATCATAAGGTAGTTAATTTAAACCGACTTATAGCAGTTTATAGCAGTTTATTGCGATTTTCTGGCATTTCTTTGTGACGCACTTTCAAGAGTTGGACACTTTTCCGGTACATGCCGAACGTTAGTGGCCATTTCGACAGGACAAGAGGACATCTTTCGACCAAAAGACGATTGTTCTGGACAACGGACACCTTTCCCAAGATTCTGATGCGAGTTCATCTAAAAGTAAGAACTATTTATGCTGATAAATCGTTGTTCTGTTGAAAAATGTTAAATGSATAAGCGGCCATAKATTTTTGGGTAGCTTCGCTTTAGCGCACCTTGTATTGCGCAGTAAGGTTAATTTTWAAAATGTAATTCAGCGATTGCATTAAGAACTAATTTGTCTTTCAATTGCTGTCCACCCTGTATTTTTTWGTCAAGTTTATGATTATTTATTGATTAGACTAGGTGTCTTTCCAAGATGMCGCCCGACAWTTTCTGACCAGCTTGGCTACTTTTCTCATTGTATAACCACGATTTTTGTGGCTAAATATGCACATTTTCGAACAAACTCTATATGTATGTTGTAATATGATGTTACAGGAGTGTCATCTGAAGAATTCTGAGAAGGTTAGTGAAAAAATTAATATATTTTGGTGGTGATAACGTTATCGCTCTTTTTGCCTTGAATCAATGCTGGGGTATGTTTGCACATGTGGTATGCTAATATAACGATATATTGTGTTTTCGCTGTAAAACACTTAGAAAATCTGAAATATTGTCTGGATTCACAAGATCTGTGTCTTTCAATTGCTGTACGCTGTGTATTTTTAAGAAATGTTTTATGATGAGTAATTAGGTAATACACGTTACTCTCTGTAGTTATTCCAGTCGAGTTGTGATGGTGGCTGCAATGGTAAACTATGATTTATACCTGAAATATGCACATTTTTCTAACAAAACATATGCTATACAATAAATATGTTATCAGACTGTCATCTGATGAAGTTTTTTCTTGGTTAGTGGCTATTTATTTCTTTATTTGGTCGAATTGGTGATAGCTACTGATGGAGTGAAAAAATGGTGGAGTAAGAAAAATGGTGTCTTTTGCTAACGTGGTTAGCTAATAGATTTACATATTGTGTCTTCCCTGTAAAACATTTTAAAAATCAGAAATGGTGGCTAGATTCACAAGAAGTGTATCTTTCATCTGGTGTCTTGGACTTGTGATTTAATGATATTTAGATGCTAGTATTTACTTGTGACGCTATGCTAGGCTATGCTAGTCAGCTTTTTTACTGGTGGGGGGTGCTCCCGGATCCGGGTTTGGGAGGAACTAGAAGTTAAATCTGACAATTAATCTTGATGATTGTAAAGTCGTCTCAAATAAAACTGTGAAGGACCTCGGCGTTACTCTGGACCCTGATCTCTCTTTTGACAAACATAATCAAGACTGTTTCAAGGACAGCTTTTTTCCATCTACGTAACATTGCAAAAATCAGAAACTTTCTGTCCAAAAATTATGCAGAAAAATGTATCCATGCTTTTGTTACTTCTAGGTTAGACTACTGCAATGCTCTACTTTCCGGCTACCCGGATAAAGCACTAAATAAACTTCAGTTAGTGCTAAATACGGCTGCTAGAATCCTGACTAGAACCAAGAAATTTGATCATATTACTCCAGTGCTAGCTTCCCTACACTGGCTTCCTGTTAAGGCAAGGGCTGATTTCAAGGTTTTACTGTTAACCTATAAAGCGTTACATGGGCTTGCTCCTACCTATCTTTCCGAGTTGGTCCTGCCGTACATACCTACACGTACGCTACAGTCACAAGATGCAGGTCTCCTAATTGTCCCTAGAATTTCTAAGCAAACAGCTGGAGGCAGGGCTTTCTCCTATAGATCTCCATTTTTATGGAATGGTCTGCCTACCC
>NW_019957548.1:358248-364159 GCF_002910315.2 Salvelinus sp. IW2-2015
TAAGTCCTTTTGTTCACCCAACCTATAATACCTCACAATCAAATGCCGACTGTATTACCTCCCAAGATAATTTTCTTCGGTTATAATCGCAGCCGTGTATATTCCCCCTAAAGACGATACAACAATGGCCCTAAAGGAACTACACTGGACTTTATGCAAACTGGAAACCACATATCCCGAGGCCGCATTTATTGGAGCTGGGGATATTCAAAAAACAAATTTGAAGGAAAACACTCCGGAAGTTCTATCAACACATTGACTGTAGTACTCACTTAGGGAAAACACTAAATCACTGCAATTTGCCGTTCTGAAATGCCTACAAGGCCCTCCCCCGCCCTCCCTTTGGCAAATCAGATCATGACTTTACTCCTCCCTTCCTATAGGCAGAAACTCAAACAGGAAGTACCTGTGCTACGGTCTATTCAACGCTGGTCTGACCAATTGGAATCCATGCTTCAAGATTGTTTTGATCACGCGGACTGGGATATGTTCCGGGTAGCCTCTGAGAATAACATTGATGCTTACACAGAAACGGTGACTGAGTTCATCAGGAAGTGTATAGGGTATGTTGTTCCCACAGTGACTATTAAAACCTTCCTTCCGTAAGGCAATCAAACAGGCAAAACGTCAGTACAGAGAAAGTGGAGTCGCAATTCAACGGCTCAGACACGAGACGTATGTGGCAGGGTCTACAGAATATCACAGATTATAAAGGGAAAACCAGCCACGTCGTGGACACCGACTTCTTGCTCCCAGACAAGTTAAACACCTTTCTTTGCCCGCTTTGAGGATAACACAGTGCCACCAATGCAGCCCGCTCCCAAGGACTGTAGGCTCTCATTCTCCGTGGCAGACGTAAGACATTTAAGCATGTTAACCCTCGCAAGGCTGCCGGCCTAGACAGGATCCCTAGCCACGTCCTCAGAGCATGTGCAGACCAGCTGGCTGGAGTGTTTACAGACATATTCAATCTCTCCCTATCCCAGTCTGCTGTCCCCACTTGCTTCAAGATGTCCAACATTGTTCCTGTACCCAATAAAGCCAAGGTAACTGAACTAGCACTAACTTCTGTCATTGTCAGGTGCTTTGAGAGGCTAGTTAAGGATCATATCCCCACTACCTTACCTGACACACTAGACCCACTTCAATTTGCTTACCGCCCCAATAGATCCACAGACGATGCAATCGCAATCGCACTGCAAACTTCCCTATCCCATTTGGACAAGAGGAATACCTATGTCAGAATGCTGTTCATTCATATAGCTCAGCCTTCAACACCATAGTATCCTCTAAGTTCATCATTAGGCTCGGGGCCCTGGGTCTGAACCCTAACATGTAAAACTGGGTACTGGACTTCCTGACGGGCCGCCACCAGGTGGTGAAGGTAGGAAACAACACCTCCACTTCGCTGACCCTCAACACAGGGGCACCACAAGGGTGCGTACTCAGCCCCCTCCTGTACCCCCTGTTCACACATGACTGCGTGGCCATGCATGCCTCCAACTCAATCATCAAGTTTGCAGATGACACAACAGTAGTAGGCCTGATTACCATCAATGACGGAACAGCCTACAGGGAGGAGGTGAGGGCCCTGGCGGAGTGGTACAGGGAAATAATTTCTTCCTCAATGTCAACAAAATGAAGGAGCTGATCCTGGACTTCAGGAAACAGCAGAGGGAGCACACCGCTATGCACATCAACGGCACCACAGTGGAGATGGTAGAAAGCTTCAGGTTCCTCGGCATACACATCACTGACAATCTGAATTGGTCCACCCACAAAGACAGTGTGATGAAGAAGGAGCAACCTCAGGAGGCTGAAGAAATGCGGCTTGACCCCTAAGACCATCGGAAAATTTGCCAGTTGCACAATTGAGAGCATCCAGTCAGGCTGTATCACAGTCTGGTACGGCAACTGCACCGCCCACAACCACAGTTCTCTCCAGAGGATGGTATGGTCTGCCCAACGCATCACCCTCCAGGACACCTACAGCACCTGATGTCACAGGAAGGCCAAAAAGATTATCAAGGACATCAACCACCCGAGCCATGGCCAGTTCACCCCGTTATCATCCAGAAGGTGAGGTCAGTACAGGTGCACCAAAGCTGGGACCCAGAGACTGAAAAACTGCTTCTATCTCAAGGCCATCAGATGGCTACCACCCGGCTACTCAACCCTGCACCTTAGAGGCTGCTGCCCTATATACAGTACATAGACATGGAATCCCCGGCCACTTTAAAACTGGAACACTAGTCACTTTAATAATGTTTACATACTGCTACTCTTCTCATATGTATATACTGTATTCTATTCTACTCTATTTAGTCAATGCCACTCCGACATTGATCATCATAATATTTATATATTTCTTAATTCCATTATTTTACTTTTAGATTTGTGTATTGTTGTCAATTATTAGATACTACTGCACTGTTGGAGCTAGGAGCACAAGCATTTCACTACACCCTCAATAAAATCTGCTAAATATGTGTATTTGACCAATACATTTTATTTAGACTTTGATTTGAATACACACCCATAAATTAATTATATTCATTTATTAGGTAGGAATCTTCAAGTGTCGCTGGACTGTGCCTTAAACATATTGCAGCATTGTATTGTCTTGTGTTTGTGTATCCACACTGATATTACACATTGATATTCAAATATTGTTTCCTAGTTTAGGCTAAAATCTTTCAAATTGAACTTGACATCTTCATTTTGACTAGGCAACCTTAGGGCAACCATCCTTTCTGTTTTAAGAATTCTCCACTGTACCTTAAACCTAATGAGTTAGAATAAGTATAACCTACCCATTGTATATTCTCTTCTCAGTCTCAAGAGCTAAAATAACCCCCTTTTTTTCTTGTCCGTACATTTCTACATACCTGTGATCACTAATAGTGTGAATTGTGAAGTTATTTTTTTTCTCACTTTAGTTCCGTGCTAGGCTAAATAGCTTACCGCTAGCTAGCCATATTCAGTTTGGCAACTCATAGTCTCTCAATGGTAAAATATATTTTTCTGCTGGTAATGATAGTCTGCTACTTCATTCTATTCTGTTTTACAAACTATACAAATTGGACAGCTGCTTAGCAATTATTTTAGACTTCCTATCACTATAAAATACAGGGAATGGAGGTTCATGCTTGGGGAGATGCATGGGGAGTGAGTAGCTCCCTTTTGTAACATCAAAAATGTGATTATATGTATACTGAACAAAAATATAAATGCAACATGTAACAATTTCAACGATTTTACTGAGTTACAGTTCATATGAGGAAATCATTCAGCTTAAATACATTCTTTAGGCCCTAATCTATGGATTTCACATGACTGGGGACACAGATATGCATCTGTTGGTCACATATACCTTAAAAGAAATGTGCCTCACAATGGTCCTCAGGATCTCGTCATGGTATTTCTGTCCATTCAAATTGCCATAGATAAAATGGTATTGTGTTTGTTGTCTGTAGCTTATGCCTGCCCATACCTTAACCCCAACTCCACCACGGGGCACTCTGTTCACAACATTGACATCAGCAAACCACTCGCCCACACGACGCCATACACATGGTCTGCAGTTGTGAGGCCGGTTGGCCGTACTGCCAAATTCTCTAAAACAATGTTGGAGGAGGCTTATGGTAGAGAAATGAACATTCAATTATCTGGCAAGCACTCTGGTGGACATTCCTGCAGTCAGCATGCCAATTGCACACTCACTCAAAACTTGAGACATCTGTGGCATTGTGTTGTGTGACAAACCTGTACATTTTAGTGGCCTTTTATTGCCCCAAGCACAAGGTTGACCTATGTAATGATCATGCTGTTTAAACAAAAATATTAACACAACATGTAAAGTATTGTAAAGTATGTTTCATGAGGTGAAAAGATCCCACAAATGTTCCATACGCACAAAGAGCTTATTTCTTTCAAATTATGTGCACAAATTTGTTTACATCCCTGTTAGTGAGCATTTTATCCTTTGTCAAGATAATCCATCCACCTGACAGGTGCATGATCATTTGACAATGACAGCATGATCATTAAACAATAAAAGGTCACTCTAAAATGTGCAATTTTGTCACACAACACAATACCACAGATGTCTCAAGTTTTGAGGGAGTGTGCAATTGGCTTGCTGACTGCAGGAACCTTTCACCGCAGATGCGGAAGGGCAATATAGGTGGATACGGTGGATTGAGATGCAGCTCATGCAAAAAAAACATATCTCTAGTTTAAACAGACAGATTTTGATGGAGATGTATTTATTATGTTAATTCGATTTCCATGGGGGCGCAACCATTGTAGGCTAAAGGTTAATAGGCAGTTACTAAATTTAAATTTCACCTCGAGGTGGGAAAACATTTATTTTATTGTAATGATGTGCACTGAGAGTCGGGAAGCAAGTTCAGGGAGTGAGTGTTTCAATAAAATAAACAGAACATAATACAAAACAAGAAACATTAACAGCACACAGACAAGAAACAGAAACAATGACGCCTGGGGAAGGAACCAAAGGGAGTGACAAATATAGGGAAGGTAATCAGGGAAGTGATGGAGTCCAGGTGAGTCTGATGACGCGCAAGTGCGCGTAACGATGGTGACAGGTGTGCACCATTATGAGCAGCCTGGTGACCAAGAGGCCGGAGAAGGAGCACACGTGACATTTATTAAGATGAACATGTGCTCTTTATGACAGAATGTTATAATTAGGTGAAATAAAATGTTACTCTACCAAAAAGGTACTTAATTGGTGGAAAGACCCATGTACCATTTTGTTTATGTCATCTGATTCCCAGGTGCCTGGTGGTGATATGCAACCATACTCCAATGAAGTAGCGATGTGTGGGTAAATTCAATGTGGAAGCCAGGGAAAAAGCCACATTACAACCTACAGTTGAAGTCGGAAGTTTACATACACTTAGGTTGGAGTCATTAAAACTTGTTTCTCAACCACTCCACAAATGTCTTGTTAACAAACTATAGTTTTGGCAAGTCGGTTAGAATATCTACGTTGTGCATGACACAAGTAATTTTTCAAACAATTGTTTACAGACAGATTATTTTACTTATAATTCAATGAATCACAATTCCAGTGGGTCAGAGCGTTTACATACGCTAAGTTGACTGTGCCTTTAAACAGCTTGGAAAATTCCAGAAAATTATGTCATGGTTTTAGAAGCTTCTGATAGGCTAATTGACAACATTTGAGTCAATTGGAGGTGTACCTGTGGATGTATTTCAAGGCCTACCTTCAAACTCAGTGCCTCTTTGCTTGACATCATGGGCAAATCAAAAGAAATCAGCCAAGACCTCAGAATTTTTTTTTAGACATCCACAAGTCTGGTTCATCCTTGGGAGCAATTTCCAAACACCTGAAGGTACCACGTTCATCTGAACAAACAATAGTACGCAAGTATAAACACCATGGGACTACGCAGCCGTCATACCGCTCAGGAAAGAGACGCATTCTGTCTCCTAGAGATTAACTTACTTTGGTGCGAAAAGTGCAAATCAATCCCAGAACAACAGCAAAGGACCTTGTGAAGATGCTGGAGGAAACAGGTACAAAAGTATCTATATCCACAGTAAAATGAGTCCTATATCGACATAACCTGAAAGGTCGCTCAGCAAGGAAGAAGCCACTGCTCCAAAACCGCCATAAAAAAGCCAGACGATTTGCAACTGCACATGGGGACAAAGATCATACTTTTTTGAGAAATGTCCTCTCGTCTAATGAAACAAAAATAGAACTGTTTGTTTATAATGACCATCGTTATATTTGGAGGAAAAAGGGGTATGCTTGCAAGCCGATGAACACCATCCCAACTGTGAAGCATGGGGGTGGCAGCATCATGTTTTGGGGGTGCTTTGCTGCAGGAGGGACTGGTGCACTTCACAAAATAGA
>NW_019957549.1:0-96119 GCF_002910315.2 Salvelinus sp. IW2-2015
GCACAGGCGCCAGTGGAAATTTGCCAATCTTGGTGTTCTCGGCAAATGTCAAACGTCCTGCACGGTGTTGGGCTGTAAGCACAACCCCCCTGTGGACGTTCGGCCTCATACCACCCTCATGGAGTCGGTTTCTGACGTTTGAGCAGACACATGCACATTGTGGCCTGCTGGAGGTCATTTTTGCAGGGCTCTGGCAGTGCTCCTCCTGTCTCCTTGCACAACGTCGGAGGTAGCGTCCTGCTGCTGGGTTGTTGCCTCTACGCCTCCTCATGTCTCCTGATGTACTGGCCTGTCTCCTGGTAGCGCCTCCATGCTCTGGACACTACGCTGACAGACACAGCAAACCTTCTTGCACAGCTCGCATGATGTGCACCTCTGGATGGGCACTAGCTGCACTACCTGAGCCACTTGTGTGGTTGTAGACTCCATCTCATGCTACACTAGAGTGAAAGCACCGCCAGCATTCAAAAGTGACCAAAACATCAGCCAGGAAGCATAGGAAGAGAAGTGGTCTGTGGTCACCACCTGCAGAACCACTCCTTTATTGGGGGTGTCTTGCTAATTGCCTATAATTTCCACCTGTTGTCTATTCCATTTGCCACAACAGCATGTGAAAATTTATTGTCAATTCAGTGTTGCTTCCTAAGTGGACAGTTTGATTTCACAGAAGTGTGATTGACTTGGAGTTACATTGTGTTGTTTAAGTGTTCCCTTTATTTTTTTGAGCAGTGTACATATTTTTCAGGTAATACGTTCAGTCCAGTACTAGCCTTATATTTAGCTAATGGATGATGGGTTATGCATAACTTATAGCCTTTGTCTCTTGCGCAATATGCACACACCTGTGCTCCGCTGGAATCTCTCCTTAAAAAAAGATCCTTAGCTCTTGGCGTCCCATGCAGGAAAAGCTAGACTAGAGCCTCTTAAGGATCGGACCCTTTTTTCAATTTCCGCTTAAAATTACATACTCAAATCTAACTGCCTGTAGCTCAGGACCTGAAGCAAGGATGTGCATATTATTGATACCATTTGAAAGGAAAATCTTTGAAGTTTGTGGAAATGTTAAATCAATCTAGGAGAATATAACACCATTTTTTTTCATCATCTTTGAAATGCAACTGAAAGGCCATACATTGAGATAGGATTCTAGGTGTAATTTAGATGTTGTCCACAACATGGTAGCAGTGTGTGTGCAAAGTTTCAGACTGATCCAGTGAAGAATTATATCACTACACAAAATGTTGTATCAAGTCAGCCAGGAGTTTGCCCAAATGTGCCAAATTGGTCAATTTATACATTTTCAAGTACATACCTATAGAGAACATACAAAAATGCTATGGTAATATTTTTTTGTTTGTTTACACACTCCCAGGAATGGCATACATGATGGATCATTACTAACCTTCACACATCTAGATGGCCGGGTGGGGTGGTTGTGGAGCCAGATACAGCAGTTGGGTCAAACTTTAGAACCCAGTTCCTACATTTGAATATGAAATGGATTTTATCAAACAAAACTATGCTACATTTTTATCTCTGGGACCCTCAGGATGACATATCAGAGCAAGATTACTGAATGGAAGGACATTATTTACCTTCAGAGGTGAATGTATTAAACCAGCTGCTGTGATAAAAGTGTTTTGTTATTGTGCACTATCCTCAAACAATAGCATAGTATATTTTTGCTGTAATAGCTCCTGTAAATTGGAAACTGCAGTTACATGAACAAGAATTTAAGCATTCTACCCATATAAGACATGTCTATGTCTAGGAAAGTTGGCTGCTGTTTACAACATCATTCTAGTCACATTTTCGCATATTGAGCAACCACTGTCCTGGTTTAGGGACACTGATCCCGTAGAGGCTAGAATAGCTTGCTGGAATATTTTTTGTTGTTGTTGCATTTATTATACTGATACACTATTCGAAGAGGGATAGAAGCCCTTGTTTTCTGAATGTTAAATACATCAGACTATAGAACTCACGGGTAGATTGAAAGAAGAGCGAACACGCTATGGTTCAGTTATTTATTTTGATTCAGAGGGGCTGGGTTAAACGCAGAAGACACATTTCAGTTGAATGCATTGTTGTACAACTGACTAGGTATCCCCCTTTCCCTTTCCCTTATTCAGACTCATAACCATTCAATCTTCGTGAATAGAAGTGAAAGCCGTCTGCATCTAATTCTAGTCCTATATTATTCAAACATATCATTAGAATGATGAAGATAACGACAACAAAACATATTTAATTTAACTGTTGAAAGCAAGGGAAGAATGAAGCAACAATAGAGAGCAAAAGAGGAGGTAGGCTAATAACATTAGGGGAAATATTATGAAAGGTATACAGTGCATTCGGAAAGTTTTCAGACCCCTTGACTTTTTCCACATTTTGTTACGTTACAGCCTTATTCTAAAATGGATTAAGTACATATTGTTCCTAATCAATCCACACCCAATACCCTATAATGACAAAGCAAAAAAGTTTTTTTTAATGTGTGCAAATGTATGAAATAAAAAAAAACAGAAATACCTTATTTACATAAGTATTCAGAACCTTTGCTTTGAGACTCGAAATGGAGCTCATCCTGTTTCCATTGATCATCCTTGAGATGTCTCTTCAACTTGACTATAGTCCACCTGTGGTCCCACAGTTGACAATGCATGTCAGAGCAAAAACCAAGCCATGAGGTTGAAGGAATTGTTTGTAGAGCTCCAAGACAGGATTGACTCGAGGCACAGATCTGGGAAAGGGTACCACAACATTTCTGCAGCATTGAAGGTCCCCAAGATCACAGTGGCCTCCATCATTCTTAAATGGAAGAAGTTTGGAACCACCAAGACTCTTCCTAGAGTTGGCCCGCCTGGCCAAACTAAGCAATCTGGGGAAAAGGGCCTTGGTCAGGGAGGTAACCAAAAACCCGATGGTCACTCTGACAGAGCTCCAGAGTTCCTCTGTGGAGATGGGAGAACCTTCCAGAAGGTCAACCATCTCTGCAGCACTCCACCAATCAGGCCTTTATGGTAGACCGGCCAGATGGAAGCCCCTCAGATGGAAGCCCCTCCTCAGTCTGATGAAACCAAGATCGAACTCTTTGGCCTGAATGCCAATCGTCACGTCTGGAGGAAACCTGGCACCATCCCTACGGTGAAGAATGGTGGCGGCAGCATCATGCTGTGGGGATATTTTTCAGCGGCAGGGACTGGGAGACTAGTCAGGATCGAGGGAAAGATGAACGGAACAAAGTACAGAGAGATCCTTGATGAAAACCTGCTCCAGAGCACTCAGGACCTCAGACTGGGGCGAAGGTTCACCTTCCAACAGAACAACGACCCTAAGCACACAACCAAGACATCGCAGGAGTGGATTTGGGACAAATCTCTGAACGTCCTTAAGTGGCTCAGCCAGAGCCCGGACTTGAACCCGATTGAACATCCCTGGAGAGACCTGAAAATAGCTGTGCAGTGACGCTCCCCATCCAACCTGACAGAGCTTGAGAGGATCTGCAGAGAAGAATGGGAGAAACTCCCCAAATACAGGTTTGCCAAGTTTGTAGATTCATACCCAAGGCTGTAATCGCTGCCAAAGGTGCTTCAACAAAGTACTGAGTAAATGGTCTGAATACTTATGTAAATGTGATATTTCAGTTGTTTATTCTTAACAAAAAAAATGTTTATAAACCTGTTTTTGTTTTGTCATTATGGGATATTGTTTGTAGTTTGATGAGGGGAAAAAACAATTTAATACATTTTTATGTAAATGTAGAAAAAGTCATGGGGTCTGAATACTTTCCGAAAGCACTGTATATGCCATTTACGTAGCAGACGCTTTAATCCAAAGCAAGTTCATACATTTTTGTATGTGATCCCAGTGGTAATTGAACCTAGTACCATGCTCTTACCGTCTGAGCCACTAAAATACATAAGTACAATACTGTAGCATTTTGTGAGTCAACACATTTTCGATGTGACCCCAGTGGTAATTGAACCAAGAACTCTGGTGTTGCTAGTGCCATGCTCTTACCAACTGATCCACACAGGACCACTACAATACATAAGTACAATGGAATACTGTAAAATTCAATACGGCCTGATTCAGAACCAAGTTAAGCGCGCATAAATGGAACATCATAATTAGCTTTTTTATGGACTTTTCTCTCAATGCGTATTCTGACCATGAACTTAAGCATGAGTATTGCGTGCTCTTCACTTGCTATTCGTTTTGGCTGGAGATCGAATAAATGGAGTTGTCTACAGATACGCCTTAGTCTGACCTTGACTTAATTCCCTAATAATTATTCCACCTTTACGGGCAATGAAACTATGATTTAAGGCCTAGTGAATAAGGTCTACCAAACGGAGAAAGCATTTACACTTTTTTTCTGATAGAAATAACACCATTCTCCATGCACTGTAATTTACAACATGATAAGAGCTATTAATAATAGCTATTTAAATGAGTAATCCATTTGGATAAGGGAATTGTAAATATAAATGACACATGTTTTATATATACTTTACCTTATAATTGCTGGAGACAAATGTGAAACCAGTCAAATGGCAGGAAACTGAAGCGTATCAACTTTTCCAAATTAAAGTTTATGAAATGTGTGCCATTATGCAGAATTTAAATTGCAGGGATGGTCACTCTCGAATGTCTTAATTATAGGCTACCCTGACTTTTTCTGTTTTTTATTTCTATCATGTTAAATATTACCCACTAATAGTGTTGACCATCAGTAGTCCTAATAACAGGCCTTTATATCCTACCAATGGGACATAAAAAATATCTTGTAATATCTTATGTTTCAATGAGTCGTGGGTGAACGACGACATTAATAACATACAGCTAGCGGGTTATACAGTCTATCGGCAGGATAGAACACCCGTCTCTGGTAAGACATGGGGCGGCGTTCTATGTATATTTGTAAACAACAGCTTGTGTACGTTATCTAAGGAAGTCTTGAGGTTTTGCTAGCCTGAGCTAGAGTATCTCATGACAAGCTGTAGACCACACTATTTACCTAGAGAATTTTCATCTGTATTTTTCGTAGCTGTCTACGTACCACCACAGACCAATGCTGGCATTAAAACCACACTCAATGAGCTGTATACCGCCATAAGCAAACAGGAAAACGGTCATCCAGAGGCGGCACTCCTAGTGGCCGAGGACTTTAATGCAGGGAAACTTAAATCAGTTTGACCTAATTTCTATCTATGTTAAATGTGCAACCAGAGGGGAAAAAACTCTAGACCACCTTTACTCCACACACAGAGACACGTACAAAGCTCTCCCTCGCCCTCCATTTGGCAAATCTGACCATAATTCTATCCTCCTGATTCCTGCTTAGTAGCAAAAATTAAAGCAGGAAGCACCAGTGACTAGGTTTATAAAAAAGTGGTCAGATGAAGCAGATGCTAAACTACAGGACTGTTCCACTAGCACAGACTGGAATATGTTTGCATTGAGGAGTACACCACATCAGTCACTGACTTCATCAATAAGTGCATCGATGATGCCATCCCCACAGTGACTGTCCGTACATACCCCAACCAGAAGAATGGATTACAGGCAACATTCACACTGAGCTAAAGGGTAGATCTTCTCTAACCCAGAAGCTTATGAGAAATCCTGCTATGCCCAAGTGTCTTCACTGACATTTTTAACCTCTCTCTGTCTGAGTCTGTAATACCAACATGTTTCAAGCAGACCACCATAGTCCCTGTGCCCAAGAACACTAAGGTAACCTGCCTAAATGACTACTGACCGGTAGCACTCACGTATGTAGCTATGGAATGCTTTGAAAGGCTGGTCATGGCTCACATCATTACCATTAACCCAGAAACCCTAGACCTACTCCAATTTGAATACCGCCCCAACAGATGATGCAATCTCTATTGCACTCCACACTGCCCTTTCACACCTGGACAAAAGGAACACCTATGTGAGAATGCTATTCATTGACTACAGCTCAGCGTTCAACACCATAGTGCCCTCAAAGCTCATCACTAAGCTAAGGACCCTGGGACTAAACACCTCCCTCTGCAACTGGATCCTGGACTTCCTTACGGGCCGCCCCCAGGTGGTAAGGGTAGGTAACAACACATCCGCCATGCTGATCCTCAACACGGGGGTCCCTCAGGGGTGCGTGCTCAGTCCCCTCCAGTACTCCCTCTTCATTCATGACTGCACGGCCAGGCATGACTCCAACACCATCATTAAGTTTGCCGATGACACAACAGTGGTAGGCCTGATCACCGACAACGATGAGACAGCCTATAGGGAGGAGGTCAGAGACCTGACCGTGTGGTGCAAGGACAAAAAACCTCTCCCTCAACGTAATCAAGATGGACTACAGGGTAAGGAGCACCGAGCACACCCCCGTTCTCATCGACGGGGCTGTAGTGGCGCAGGTTGAGAGCTTCTAGTTCCTTGGCGTCCACATCACCAACAAACTAACATGGTCCAAGCACACCAAGACAGTCGTGAAGAGGGCACGATAAAACGTATTCCCCCTCAGGAGACTGAAAAGATTTGGCATGGGTCCTCAGATCCTCAAAAGGTTTTACAGCTGCACCATCGAGAGTATCCTGACAGGTTGCATCACTGCCTGGTATGGCAACTGCTCGGCATCCGACCGCAAGGCACTACAGAGGGTAGTGCGTACGGCCCAGTATATCACCGGGTCCATCCAGGACGTCTATACCAGGTGTCAGAGGAAGGCCCTAAAAATTGTCAAAGACTCCAGCCACCCTAGTCATAAACTGTTCTCTCTGCTACAGCATGGCAAGCGGTACTAGAGCGCCAAGTCTAGGTCCAAGAGCTTCTACCCCCAAGCCATAAGACTCCTGAACATCTAATTAAATAGCTACCCAGACCATTTGCATTGCCCCCCCTCTTCTACGCTGCTGCTACTCTCTGTTATTATCTATGCATAGTCACTTTAATAACTCAACCTACATGTACATATTACCTCAATTACCTAAACACCGGTGCCCCCACACATTGACTATGTACCGGTACCCCCTGTATATATTGTTATTTTACTGCTGCTTCTTAATTATTTGTTATTTTTATCTCTTACTTTTTTTTGTTGGTATTTTCTTAAAACTGCATTGTTTGTTGATTTGATTTGAAAGTCTACACCCATTCTTGATTTATTTTGTGTTTTTTGTTCATTTCAATTATTTGTGTACTTGTTTGACATTTTACTGCATTGTAGAATTAGTAAAATACGAATTTCTCTGCACCCACTATAACATCTGGTAGCTGTGTACGCAACCAATAAACTTTTATTTTATTTTATTTGGAAAGTGTATGTTGCCCTTTGTGTGTTGTAGTTCTCCTGTATACATGTGCCAAATCAGTGATGTTGATATGAAAACATAATCTTGCTTTTGCATTCAACCATACACTTAACCCTTTTAAACACTTGCATTCTCCATGCTCAATAAATTGTATTTGTATAGTTTTCTAAAATATCAGGTTGAGCTTGATTTTACAGCTATACATTAGAAGCTATACAATATTTTGTTTTGTTCAGTCAGTTAGAGGTCTAAAGAATATGCATTTAAACCCTAATGGTTTTACTCTTGACTCACAGTATCTTTGCAATTTAAATTACAGATGGATGACTATACACATTCAAAATATTTAGGCCTAATAAACCTTAGAGGTGTAAAGACTTCAGATCCCCTATGCTAAAAACCGTTACAGCAAGTGCTAAAAAGAACCCTCATGTGCGTGCGTTGTGAATGACTCATCACTCAGCAATGCGCAAGATTAAGAGTTTGAAAGGGATTATAAAAACAAAACCGGACAGAACATAACTGGAACAGATTTGTACAGTGTGAATAGTGTTGCTCAAACCCATGCAGTGTGGCTCTGTCACACTCTACAACTGTCTGCAAACTGCGAGACAGTTAAACCACATGCCCGCAGACTGAAACTATAACTAATCATTACTTATTGCCACTTTGAAGATGTTCCGTTTAAAAAACACACACAACAATGATGTATATTCCTATTTCATTGTCAACAGAATCAAGATGTTCCTTTAAACAGTCGTAGCCTACTGAAACCTGTGTATTACACAAACAAAACCATGATTAGCCCAAGCCTCCACAGCTCAGACAAAGTCACCCAAATCCAGATTAGAATTGCCAGAGCTGTTCTGGGGAGTACAATGCAACAGGTTTCTGTGCATAGAGGAGAAAATAGAAAAGTAACGATCCAGGAAATTCCCCACCTGCATCCTTAAGATAACAGGTCCACTATTATCTAACCCGCAATTTAAGTTGTGAACTCTTAATGAATGACGGTCAGATCTGAGACATGACCGGTAGAGATAGAGTTACCCTATAAAGGGCCACTGAACCACTGGTCAATGGTTTCATATCCCACCCAAAAGTAGAGTAATTGCCTGACAGGTAGTGACGGGGTAACTACTGGATGGGTCGCCAGTTGGTAGGGGCTGTTGAAAATTATGCAAAGGGATGCCAACACAAGCAAATTCCTGGGTAACAAGGACATATACTGTATTATATGTCAGGGCACACAGCTTGGTTAATTGTATTTCTGGCTCATGTCAATGCAGCATCAGAGGGTACCCTATCCAACTCCTAGGCCATTGTGGATGTACAGTGGGTATCATAAGTATTCACCCCCTTGGATTTTTCCACATTTTGTTGCTTGACAAAGTGGGATTGAAATGAAATGGTTCTTGTTCTATGTTTAGTTGCCTGTCTGCACTACTCATATTAGCTTCACGGTTTGTTTTGTTATTTTGTTTGTTTGTTCAGTGTTCATTCTTATAATAAAGAATGTACGCTTACCATGCTGCGCCTTGGTCTCCTCCTTACAACGGCCGTGACAGACTGATTAAATATTTTATTAATCAAATGTTTTTTTTGTGTGTAAAAAATGTAATGTTATTAACACATTATCACATTACACATTTAGTAATGACAGCATTTGCTTTCCAAACTGGACGTTTCTCGCACGATTGTATTTTGAAATTTGCGAAAGGCAAACTGACAGACGCACCCAACCATAGACATATAATCCATAGGCAGTTCCCATTCAAGTCAAGACTGGCAGCCATTTAACAGTTAAATTGCCAGGGTCAGAGGTTCCAAAATCCTTCAATGGATTATATGTATATGGCCACCACGCAACAAGCTGTTCCACAGATAGAAGAAGAAACGATAGGAGTGGGGAAAAAGGTGCATTGATAAGCACACCAAAGATGGCATTAACAACAAGTAATTACATAAAAAAGCCTATTTCACACCATAGCCTGCTGAATTTGCAAAATAACGTTTCTTTCAATTTGATTTCGGCACTAATGAAAATGTGGCATGACTCGCCCATGGATTGATGTTTCAGCATTCAGCCTCAATGAAGAGTTTGGCATTCGACATGCAGTTACAAGCCTGTTAGAGTTAGTGGCAGGCGGAGGAGCAATATCCACCGCCATATTACGGATGAAGCCTGGCCTGGAATGTGAAGCTAACTGAAGATGGCTATCTTTATAAAAGCCTGAGTAGATCTAGCTTGCTTTGTAGTATACCACTCAGGGAGATTTTCGAAAGCCTCATAAATAAGTGATTGGTAGATAGGTAACAATAACAAATCAGACATTGAATATCTCTTCAAGCATGGTCATAATTATGCTGTGTGGCCAGGCCTTATATAATTTCGTTGCTCACTTCACGGCTGAATCCGGATACCTTTATACTTATAAAACTGCCGAATTACACTAATAGCTCTCCCAAGACAATAACCTCGGAAATATTTCAAAGTAAGAGAAATAAACATTTAGTTCGTTTCCAGTTTGCTAAATCCCAAACAGTCCAAACAATTCAAAATCGAAATTCTCACTTGCCAATTAACTTCCTTTAACGTTGTTACCTTCACTAGTCTACATCTCCGTTTCCTTAAACTCAGAAAGCCCTCTACAATCTCTACTATACTCTAACTCTGTCTTTCCACCTAACGTTACTTTACCAGGTGAACAATTTCTATTTGAATTATAGTCAAAACAAACACAACTTCTACTTCTCACAGGGAGGCTTCTTTAATTACCACGTTATCTCGTTTCGCTGGTTGTACTCCCCCGTATGGTTGTACTCTCCCGTACTCCCCCATAGGGGCGGCAGGTAGCCTAGTGGTTAGAGTGTTGGACCAGTATCCGAAAGATTGCTAGATCGAATCCCTGAGCTGACAAGGTAAAAATCTGCCGTTCTGCCCCTGAACAAGGCAGTTAACCCACTGTTCCTAGGCTGTCATTGTAAATAAGAATTTGCCAGGTTAAATAAAAATAATAAATAAAATATGATGCCTTGTCAATGGCTTTGTCACTGTCACCCATTGTAAGATTTTGAAAATAAAATAAACCAAACCATGATAATTCCTTCCTTACTAACCTTATCAATGGTGAGAAATTCACGGTGCAATGTAACCCAGTGTGTGACGCAAAACTGTCTCCCTGTTTCCAACAACTACAATCAATTATACTGTAGGTCCCATGCATAGTACCAATCACATGTAATCCCCAATTCACAGAGAATATCTCTTCTAGGACAATATGCACTAAATGAATTGATGTTTTATGCATGTTTTATCCATTTTAACAGTTAGGGCATCGTGAGCAACTCATTCATTGTCACTCCACATTGCTGGCTAATTCACTAGACACGGGAGGCCTGGACATGGATTTAAAATTTATGACAGACATTGCAGCGCCACTATTAGCTAGAAAATGTATTGACTCACCATTGACAAAGAGACAAACCATCGGCTCCTCACGGGGGTTCGAAAAAAATCTTTAAATGCAGTTCAAGGCCGTCAACTGTCTTTACCTCGCATCAGTCAATATGTGGGTTGTAAAGGGTTATTTTAAGTGGAGGACCAGTTTTCCAATTTCCCCCGGCTGTCATCTGTTTGGTAGGTTAGTTTCGACAGGCTCTGGCAAAATGTCCAGTTCTTACCGCAGTTGTAACAAGCCTTGTTCCTACCCTGAAGTGATTGTTGTCCAGCCCGTCCGTCAGGAACTGGCTCGCCGTGCCTTTCCTCTTCCTCTTCCCTTTTGTCCATTGTTTGGAGGAGCTCCCTGAGCCTGCCACTGCTGGCCCCGTCCTTGATAAAAAAAATTGGCGGTGTACGGAACGGATTTCAACTGGTCATGGGCCTCCTCCTAGCGTTCTGCTGGTCCGTAAGTTGTATCAGGTCTTGTTGGGGTAGAGCTGAGGCGGCTGAGCGAGCCGCTGCCGGACAAACAGGGCGGGTGCTAGTGAAGTGGATACAGGGGTATAATAGGGGGGGGGGGGTTTGGGTGGAAGGTTATGTCATCATCATCCCTGTTTCTCCTTCTTTTCTCATCTTCCTCCATCTGTTTCTTCTCGTTACTTTCTTTCACCATTGTTCCTTTAACTTTCCTGTCGGACTGTCTATCAGCTTCCCTCTCCCACTTCTAAACTTACCCCAATCTATTCGACATGTCTTGCCTTTCCTGGTCTCCTCAAACTTCTCTGACTTGTTTCTACATTCCGCTAATAAAATTTAACTCGATGTGCCTTTAAATGGAAAATCTGCTACTTTCGTGTGAGAGCGGTATCTGTTCCAAAATATCCCTTCCCCATTTATCTGCCACTATCTTCACTGGTCCAACAGATTGGGCAGGAAAAATGATTCCTTACTGCTTTTGACTCACATTGTGAAAATCTACTATATTAATTTTATTTTACAAAGTATTATTATTTTAGATTTTTTTAAAACTTTATAACCTGCAGGAATATTTTCTATATTTCTTCTCCTCTTTTAGGCCTTAACTAGTCCTCACAAGGTCTAGTTATACATCCGGTACACATAGATTTGGATGTCATCCGCCCCCCAGGGTTCTTGCTATACATCCGGTACACATAGATTTGGATGCTCACGTTCTAAATCGTTCCCACAGGTGCTTGGATGCTAATGTTAATTGGTCTTAACTAGTTCATCCTAGTCGCCATCCGATACACACAGATTAGGATGTTTATGTCAGATGGCAGCTCCCTCGGAACTCCATTGTATTTCCATTTTTTTCTATCTATTTTTTTTACAGTTGTTCCAAGAAATGTCAGTCTCACCCTATTTCTCTGTCTCTGTTCAGTACACCGTGACCACCTGCATGACACCCTCCTTCAGATCTTAGGCAGGTCCCTGGCTTCTCCTTCAGTGGAGTGTGGGTTCCCTTAAGCCCTAGTGGCCCTGTGCACCGTTAAAAACCCAGGCCCTCAGGAGCCGTCAGCAGATGGAGTTTGGGATCCCCAAGTTTTTGAACTCACCACTATCGAATACACAGTGGGATATGGGTTATTTTTCACTTCCTAAGGCTTCCACTAGATGTCAACCGTCTTTAGAATGTGGTTTCAGGCTGCTCATGTGAAGGGGGCCGGATGGGAGCTGTTTTACTAAGGGGTCTGCCAACAGCCTCGTTCTCAGTCATGCGCTTTCACTTGAGAGGTTGCTCTCGTTCCAGTGCATTTCTACAGACAATGGAATTCTCCGGTTGGAACAGTATTGAACTTTTATGATAAAAACATCCTAAAGATTGATTCTATACTTAGTTTGACAAGTTTCTTCGACCTGTAATATAACTTTTTGAACGTTTCGTCCGAATGGACCAGATCGCGCTTTTGGATTGTTTACCAAACGCCCTAACAAAAGAAGCTATTGGACATAAATGGACATAAATGGACATTATCGAACAAAACAAGCATTTATTGTGGAACTGCGATTCCTGGGAGTGCATTCTGATGAAGATCATCAAAGGTAAGTGAATATTTATATATGAATAATATGAATAATGTTGACTACCCAACATGGCGGATATTTGTCTGGCTGGTTTGGGCACTGAGCGCCGTTCTCAGATTATGCTTTTCCGTAAAGTTTTTTTGAAATCTGACACAGCGGTTGCATTAAGGAGAAGTGGATCTAAAGTTTCATGTATAATAGCTGTATTTTCATCAACATTTATTATGAGTATTTCTGTGAATTCATGTGGCTCTCTGCAATATCACTGCATGTTTTGGAACTACTGAATCTAACACGCCAATGTAAAATAAGATTTTTGGATATAAATATGAACTTTACAGAACAAAACATACATGTATTGTGTAACATGAAGTCCTATGAGTGTCATCTGATGAAGATCATCAAAGCTTAGTGATTAATTTGATCTCTATTTGTGCTTTTTGTGACTCCTCTCTTTGGCGGGAAAAATGGCTGGGTTTATCTGTGACTTGGTGGTGACCTAACATAATCGTTTGTGGAGCTTTCGCTGTAACGTATTTTTGAAATCAGACACTGTGGCTGGATTAATGAGAATTGTATCTTTAAAATGGTGCCTAATACTTGTATGTTTGAGAAATTTGATTTATGAGATTTCTGTTGATTGTATTTGGCGCCCTGCAATTTTTTGCGGAATTCTTAGCGGAACCCCAGTCCTAGACAGGTTAACATCAGTATTCAAAACACTCTTCCTTAATCACGTCTCAGTAATGACCAACACATCTGGATTGGAGCTCTGAACCCACATTTTCAATTGATCCATTTTAGGTAACAAGCTTCTAGTGTTAACATGCAGAAAATCCAGGCTTTTACAAGAGCAGAAATCAGTGAAGCAGATACCATCTACTGTTGCTGGAATTGGGGCTAGCAACAGTAGATGGACCAGGGTGTACATGCACATTTCCAGATATCATCAGCAGTAATACAAACAAGGCACGGCAGAGGACAGGGAGAGCTCTGCAGTGCTGTTTTGTTATAACACTTGGGATACAGTCAGCAAAGATGAGCAGTTGAGCTGGATAGTGCCTTATAACTCAAATTCTCACCTGATGACCTGTTCGTCCTTTCGCTACCTTTCGCTACTCTCTCACTCTCAATCTCTCTATTGCCTGTCTTTGACCCTTGCCATAATCACATGACCAAATACCATTATCATGTGACAGAAATGGCTGGCCTTAACAACGATGGGGTTAGCTTATTAACATGAATTAGATTCTGCTTTTATTAGCTAAGTTATTTATTTACTGGCTGGCAATATAGCTAGCTAGCTGACTACATATTATGACATGTAGAGTGTAGTAAGCTAGCTAGCTATGTAGCCATTCATTCATTTACTTATAGTTCTCTGCACTCTCAAACACAGTAAAATATTATGTCCTCCTGTACTTTTCTCCTCTTTGCCGTTGGCACCTCCATAAAGGGCACTAGCTACTTTTTCAACTAGGTTGAAAACTAATTCACTGAGTGCTGCTCATCTGAAACTGCAGTTGAAAAGGAAAAGGAGAAGATCCAGATACTGTGCTAGCTTTTGTGCTATGTTAGCCTAGCAAAAATATCCAACCTAGCATTGCATTACTTGGTATCTTTACACAATATTATCTCATCACCAAAAGTTACACAACAACTTTTACTCATTTTAAACTTTCAAAATATTTATACATTGGAGCGCTTGTGAATACAGCTACCTCTCCTCAGCAAACACCACAAAGAGAAAGAGAGAGCGCATAGTGCGTGCTGCTTTTTTGGGGTCTTTTTTGAGGTAAATATATACAGTGGGGAGAACAAATATTTGATATACTGCCGATTTTGCAGGTTTTCCTACTTACAAAGCATGTAGAGGTCTGTCATTTTTATCATAGGTATACTTCAACTGTGAGAGACGGAATCTAAAACAAAAATGCAGAAAATCACATTGTATGATTTTTAAGTAATTAATTTGCATTTTACTGCATGACACAAGTATTTGATACATCAGAAAAGCAGAACTTAATATTTGTTACAGCAACCTTTGTTTGCAATTACAGAGATCATACGTTTCCTGTAGTTCTTGACCAGGTTTGCACACACTGCAGCAGGGATTTTGGCCCACTCCTCCATACAGACCTTCTCCAGATCCTTCAGGTTTCGGGGCTGTCGCTGGGCAATACGGACTTTCAGCTCCCTCCAAAGATTATCTATTGGGTTCAGGTCTGGAGACTGGCTAGGCCACATATATATATGCTTCTACAGATTGTAAATGAAATATACATTTCTTTGCTAAAATAATTATTATGTTATTGATTGATTGTCTATGGCTTTTCAAATCACCCAGTATTGCTATCTGCAGCATCAGTTCTAGGCAAATGTTGCAATTCTTCAGCCATTCCTGGACCTGTGACCAAAAACGAGCTACATATGGACAATACCAAAATAAATGATATAATGACTCTGCCTCCTCACAGAAAAATCTGCAGAGCTGTGAAGATTTTATCCCCCATATATATAACATTCTATTGGTTGCAAGAATTTTCTATAGTAATTTAAATTGAAAAATTCTAAGTTTTGAATCTGACGTTGTTTTGCGTGTCAATTCATAAACCATGTGCCATGGAATGGGTACATCGGAAATCTCTTCCCAAATATTTTGCAAAATAGTTTATATGGCACAGCTGTCAATTTTTTTGTCCTTAAATGAAATTGGTATATGTTTTAATTTATCACACTTTTCTTTAACCTTTTATGTTCTTTAATGCAGGGCCGACATACAAGTTCCGACATAGTGCGTGCTGCTTAACTGTTACAGTTTATTTCCACATAACACGATATTTGGATAACCTCATTAGCTTCACCTTCAGAAAGCTAGCAAGCAGGCTAGGTGGTGCTAGGTCTCAACAGCCAATCCAGTAGGGGCTGGAAGATATAGTGAGCTTTGATTGGTCAAAAGTGTTGCGATATTGTGGAGTATTTGCATATTTCAATTGATTGATTTCCTTCTATGAACTGTAACTCAGTAAAATCGCTGAAATGGTTGCGTTTATATTTTAGTTCAGTATATTTTACTGTGATTCTAGTGTTTTACTGTTGAAATTGTAGAAAAGTCTTACAGTGTGCTGTAAAACACATTTACTCTATTTTACTGTGCATTCTAAAGTGTCGAACTTACAGAAATGTCTTACAGTGTAGATAGCGGGCTAAACTTTCTAGCAATCGAAAGAAATTTAGCTGTCATGGACTAAGAAGAAAACTGCTGATTCTCTACCAAATTTCGAAATTGCACCTTGAGTATACTACTAATTTGACTCTCAACAGTAAGTTGAGACCCGACAGAGCTCCTAAAAAATTTTATGAATAAAACTAGGCATCCGCTTATGTCACATACTGCTTTAATGTCTACATACAAATGCTAAAAAGGTATCACTAAAACCCAGTGTAGACAGGCTAAATTAGGCACATGCTGTACACCGGGTCAGCCATAGTAGTACAGCACCCCTGGAGCAAATTAGGGTTAAGTGCCTTGCTCAAGGGCACATCGATAGATTGTTCACCTTGTGTCACGCCCTGGCCATAGAGAGGCTTTATTTTGGTTAGGCCAGGGTGTGACTAGGGCATTTTAGTTTCTTTATTTCTATGTTTTCTATTTCTTTGTGTTTGGCCGGGTGTGGTTTTCAATCAGAGGCAGCTGTCTATCGTTGTCTCTGATTGAGAACCATACTTAGGTATCCCTTTTTTCCACCTGTCTTTTTGGGAAGTTTACTTTGTTTAGGGCACATAGCCTTTGAGCTTCTCAGTTTGTTTTTGTAGTGTTTATTGTTTTGTTCGGCGTCATTTTGATTAAATAAACGGAAATGTACGCTCACCACGCTGCACCTTGGTCCTCTCCTTTCAACAGCCGTGACACCTTGGCGTAAAAGCACTTCCACAGTTGGTATTCTTTAACTTAAACTTGCTGTACACCTGCTTGGACTTCATCTTGTTGTAGTGGTTGACCTGGTCCAGTTTGCTGTGGCCTAAGGTCATGCCTTTCTGGTCTTGTCGGTTTATCATGGGGGGTGAAGGTAGGGGAATGTACTTGGTCTCCGGGTCTGTCTGGGAACGGTCTGGCACCCCAAAGACTGTGCTGTGTGGAGGAGACCTCTTGAAGATGTAGGTGTCCTTCTCGGTTGGGGGGAGGTAGTCCTTCTTGGTTGGGGGGAGGACGAGGTCAGTGAGCTTATTGAGGAGGGGGTTGGAGGGAGTCCTCTGCTTGGCAGAGAGTTTGTTATCCAGCACTGGAGACTGGGTCTTGGGACTACTGATGAATAGGCTCGACTTGTGGTCGTACAAACCTAGAGCCGGAAACTTGGATGTGGTTCCGCCAATGTTTTGTTGGAGGAACTCCGTGGGGCTGGACTTGGACCACTCTATCCCGACCAAATGGCCGATCCCAGAGGAAGGGTGCTCTGAAACGAGACTGTGATTGGTCTCGTTGGGGGAGCCTCTCATGCCATGGGTGGTCTGATTCTGAGGGGTGGGAGTTAGTGACCCTCCTCTCCTCTCAGGGCTCAGGTGAAAGTAGTAAAATGGTGCCGACAGAGATGGTCAACTCACTTCAGGTCCTATGCAGTAATTAGATTTGTTATGTATTATTTCTTACATTGTTAGCCCAGAAAATCTCAAGTGTTATTACATACAGCCGGGAAGAACTATTGGATATAAAAGCGATGTCAACATACCAACATTATGACCAGGAATACGCCTTTCACGAAGTGGATCCTTTGTTTCCGACCTCCACCCTGAACATGGGATCTTATCCCAGAGGCCAACCCAAAACAACGTGGTCGCTGCAGGAGAGGCAGACGGAGCGGCCTACTGGTCAGACTCAGAAGGCGAGCACACCATCCACCGCTTCCAAGCATATTACTCGCCAATGTCCAATCTCTAGATAACTGATAAGGGAATTTATATGTTTAAAGTAATGACTAAAGGATTCCACCCTGAAATCATATAATTGTATGAAATGTGTTAGTAGTCATAATTCCATAATATGTGTGACTAGACCATTGTGTTGCTGTGTAGTGGTGTGAGAGTTGAGAGAACAAAGGACAACAGGAAAGAGGCTCCTTCCAAGGTCCCTTTTATCTGGGGAGGGAAAGAACGGCGAGAAACTGCCAAGGCTGTTAGAAAAGTGATAAAACTGTGTGTGTGTGTGTGTGTGTGTGTGTGTGTGTGTGTGTGTGTGTGTGTGTGTGTGTGTGTGTGTGTGTGTGTGTGTGTGTGTGTGTGTGTGCGTAGAGGGGTTATAAAGATGGTTGACTTTAGAACGTTCTCGTGAATAAAGAACCAACCTTTTGCAGAAGCTGAGTCGTTGCCTAATTATTATTAAACCCAGGGTCTTACAAACCTCGGGGATTGTCAAAGCTTAAATAATTGTTTAGTTTATCATTTGTGATTTAAATTATCATGACACTTGGTCCTTCGAGCTGGATCTCAATACCTGTTTTACCTGTCTTCCCATGTGAGTGCCGCAAACTGTGCACGGGCGGATCAGAGACCGTAGATTAACTTCTACTTGCACAGGATCCGGATCCGGGAGGCACCCCCACAGTAAAAGTGACTAGCTAGCCTAGCATAGGCCGTCACAAGTAAATACTAGCATCTAAATATCATTAAATCACAAGTCAGAAACACCAGATGAAAGATACACATCTTGTGATCCAGCCATCATTTCTGATTTTTTAAAATGTTTTTACAGGGAAGACACAATATGTAAATCTATTAGCTAACCACGATAGCAAATGAACAACTTTTTTTTCCCCACCATTTTTTTCCTGCATGGGTAGCTATCACAATTTCGACCAAAAAATATATATACAACGCCACTAACCAAGAAACAACTTCATAAGATGACAGTCTGATAACATATTTTATTGTATAGCATAGTTCTTTTAGAAAAATGTGCATATTTCGGTATAAATCACAGTTCTACATTGCAGCTGCATCTGAAATAGTGCCGAAGCTGCCAGAATAATTACAGAGACCAACGTCAAATACCTAATTACTCATCTTAAAACATTTCTGAAAAATACACAGCGTACAGGCAAATGAAAGCCCAACATCTTGTGAATCCAGCCAATATGTCAGATTTTTTAAGTGTTTTACAGCGAAAACACAATATAGCATTATATTAGCTTAGCACAATAGCCAGAAACACAAGCAATTTACCAGCAGCACAGGTTAGCGATCGTAACAATACAGCAAAAGATATATAATTTTTGACTAACCTTGATATACTTCGTCAGATGACAGTCCTGTAACATCATATTACACAATGCATATAGGTTTTGTTCGAAAATGTGCATATTTAGCAGCACAAATCGTGGTTATACAATGTGATCAGTGGCAACAGGTCATGCATTCTGGCCGGCGCCATCTTGGAYAGGCACCTAATCTAATCYATAAATAATCGTAAACTTGACTAAAAAATACAGGTTGGACAGCAAATGAAAGATGCATTAGTTATTAATGCAACCGCTGAGTTAGATTRTAAAAATTAACGTTACTAGACATACAGTGTGCGTTACAGCCAGACTAGTGCCGCAATAATGGCGGACAAATCCGTTTACATTTTTCCACATAAATACGGAATAACATCATAAATAGCTCTTACTTTCGGACGAGCTTCCATCAGAATCTTGGGCAAGGTGTCCTTTGTCCAAAATAATCGTTGCTTGGTTGTAAAACGTCGTCTTCAACTTCGGAATTAGCAGCTAACAATAGCTATGTGGCCACAACATGCCCAAATCCTCAAAACGCAATACTAAGGAAATTCCGAAAATAGCAATATACTCGCATAAACTGATATAACTCGGTTTAAAATAACTTCGTTATGATGTTTCTAACACCTATATCGAATTAAATTACAGACGGACATATCTAAGGCCGATAACTGAGCGTTTCAAAATGCCATCCTGAGGTCTTGCTTTGCCTAATGACGAATGTCGAAAAGAGAGCTCCCTTCGTTCCTTGGCCTTTTATAATGTCTGAGAACTACGTAGAAACTCCATTCCACTTCTCATTGGTTACTGACATCCAGGGGAAGGCGGGTGCAGTTCATGTCGACCCATAGGATACATACAGAGCTTTAAACTGATCTGAGAACAGAGCCTCGTTTTCAGACCTTCGCAGTTCCTGTCATGGATTTCGCTGCAGAAAGAGTTCTGGTTCACCCACAGACATAATTCAAACGGTTTTAGAAACTAGAGATTGTTTTCTATCCAATAGAAAACAATAGAAATCCAATAGAAATTACTATCCAATAGTAATAATAATATGCATATTGTACGAGCAAGAATTGAGTATGAGGCAGTTTAATTTGGAGACGATATTTTCCAAAGTGGAAACAGCACCCCCTAGATTGAGAAAAGGTTAAAGACCTGGCCCCATTCTGAGGGTTCTTTACAGGCCGGTGGCGAACTGGTACACGACAGAAACGGTGACGAGGTCCAAGCAAATTGAATCTCAGCTGCAAGGATAAGGTCAGTAATCTTTATTCAGTAGTTTGGCGTTAAATTCTAAACTTACTAAAATTGACTTCATTGGTCAAGATAAATGTGAGGGAGGATTTTAGCTGTAAAACTAACAGTATTGATTTGTATCGTCCATATAATCTAATGTAGAGAAAGTTTAAATACAAAAGTATCTATGTTAGTGTTGGTGACACTGGGTAACAGATCGGGGAAACAAGGGGACGGGTCCAAAATGATTTGTGGTAGTTAACCTGTCTAGGAACCCCTCGCCAACAGCCAGTGAAAGTGCAGGGCGCCAAATTCAATCAACAGAAATCTCAAAATTCAAATTTCTCAAACATACAAGTATTAGACACCATTTTAAAGATAAAATTATCGTTAATCCAACCACAGTGTCCGATTTCAAAAAGGCTTTACGGCGAAAGCAGAACATATGATAATGTTAGGTCAGCAACTAGTCACAGAAAAACACAGCCATTTTTCCAGCAAAAGAGAGGAGTCACAAAAAGCAGAAATAGAGATAAGATTAATCACTAACCTTTGATGATCTTCATCAGATGACACTCATAGGACTTCGTGTTACACAATACATGTATGTTTTGTTCGATAAAGTTCATATTTATATCCAAAAATCTTAGTTTACATTGGCGCGTTATGTTCAGTAATGTTTTGCCTCCAAAACATCCGGTGATTTTGCAGAGAGCCACATCAATTTACAGAAATACTCATAATAAACATTGATAAAAGATGCAAGTGTTATACATGGAACTTTAGAAAAAACTTCTCCTTAATGCAACTGCTGTGTCAGATTTCAAGAAAACTTTACGGGAAAAGCACACCATGCAATAATCTGAGTACGGCGCTCAGACACAAAAACAAGCCATACAGGCACCCACCATGTTGTGGAGTCAACAGAAGTCAGAAATAGCATTATAAATATTCACTTACCTTTGATGAGCTTCATCAGAATGCACTCCCAGGAATCCCAGTTCCACAATAAATGCTTGTTTTGTTCGATAAAGTCCATAATTTATGTCCAAATACCTCCTTTTTGTTCGTGCGTTTAGTTCAAAAATCCAAATTCATGACGCACAGGCCAGACGAAAAGTAAAAAAATTCCATTACAGTTCGTAGCAACATGTCAAACGATGTATAGAATCAATCTTTAGGATGTTTTTAACATAAATCTTCAATAATGTTTCAACCGGAGAATTCCTTAGAATTCTTTAGAAATGCAATGTCTTTAGAAATGCAATGGAATGCAGCTACCTCTCACGGGAGCACGCCTGAATGAGCTCATGGCCTTCTGGCAGACCCCTTACTCAATCATTCTCTCCTCCTTTACAGTAGAAGACTGAAACAAGGTTCCAAAGACTGTTGACATCTAGTGGAAGCCTTAGGAAGTGCAATCGGACCAAATTTCCACTGTATCTTGGATAGGCAAAGAGTTGAAAAACTACAAACCTCAGATTTCCCACTTCCTCAGGTTTTTGCCTGCCATATGAGTTCTGTTATACTCTCAGACATCATTCAAACAGTTTTAGAAACTTCGGAGTGTTTTCTATCCAAATCTATTAATAATATGCATATTCTAGCTTTTAGGACTGAGTAACAGGCAATTTACTCTGGGCACATTATTCATCCAAGCTACTCAATACTGCCCCCCAGCCATAAGAAGTTAAATGCTTCTCAAAGATGCCATCTGGTGGTCAAACTTGCACTAACTAGCATTAATGGCAACAATTAAATAACGTGCCATAGAATTCTGCTGCAGCCCTCAAGGTGTGCTGCAGTATGACGCAACTTTTACAGGAAGAACCACTGTAGGCCACTAGCTTTGGGATACATTTAATCTGGATCAAAGATAGAGCGATAAATGCAGTGGTTATTCAGCTGTTATAACGGTTAAATAGTGAAAATTACAAAATTTCCCCCGATGCTATCATGATAACGTTTTCCTTATTAACCATTTATCAGTAAAAACTGCTTACAGACAACCATCAAAGTCTGCTCTCTATTTAATGGGATCATAGCTACCCAGCCTTGCCTGACACAACAAACACTTGCAGTACAAGGTGACCTTCATCCTAGAGGACCTGTCCCATCCACTCTCCAAAGAGTTCGACCTATTGGCTTCTGGAAGCCGGTACAAGGTACCAAGGCTCAAGTTTGGGACAGCACAAAGCACTTAGTAATGGGATGTTTACCTAATGACTAAAATTAAAATTGTGTTTGCCTGAGTCACCGTACTAAGAAATTCAGAGTGTCACCCAATGTTGGTGGATAGACAATGTCCAGAGCAGGGCTAGCATTTAGCAGAAGCAGCAATATATTAATTCTCAGTTCCAGCTTATCTTTTGTATTTTATTAGGATCACCATTAGCTGTTGCTGAAGCAGCAGCTATTCTTCCTGGGATCCACAAAATTGCTTTACATTTACTGGTCATGAACAGATAAATAAATGGTATGTATTTTCCCAAGACACAAGGGTACAGTCCTTACCTGTATGATCCAGCAATGACTTCCTCACAGCCTATAATCATAAACTTTTCCTGGTCCTGCCCGGTGAACTTTTTCACACTTTCAGTGCAATACGTATCTCCACACACTCTGCGTATTCTCATGTTCTGAAAAGGCAATGAAAATGAACGATTTAGTGGTGTCACGCCCTGACCATAGTTTGCTTTGTATGTTACTATGTTTTGTTTGGTCAGGGTGTGATCTGAGTGGCCATTCTATGTTGTTTGTCTAGTTTGTCTATTTCTATGTGTTTGGTCTGATATGGTTCTCAATCAGAGGGAGATGTTAGTCGTTGTCTCTGATTGGGAACCATATTTAGGTAGCCTGTTTTGTATTGTGGGTTGTGGGTGATTGTTCCTGTTTCTTTTTGTATGTCACCATACGGGACTGTTGCGTTTTCGTTCGTTTGTCCGTTTATTGTTTTGTAAGTTTATTCAGTGTTATTCGTTAATTAAAAGTAACTATGTATTCCCATCACGCTGCGCATTGATCCTCCGATCCTTCTTACTACTCCTCCTCCTCGTGGAAATAATAACACCAATAAGATTAACAACATCTTATTGGTGTAACAAAGTCTGTCTATATGAAATTATGTAAATGTTGCAAACATTCATTTTCATCTTTAAGTCTATCATGTCTTTAAGTCTATTATGATGTCCTGTCTCTTATAGTTGTCTCAGTTTTCACACAGTTTCCATACTGCACATTTTATATTGAATGCATGCACATGCACATGCACACACACACAAACACAATGAAAGATAAAGAGAGACAGACATACAGATACAAGTCCTGTTTATACCTTGTGCTGATATGGGTCCTTTGTCCTGATCTTGTCTACATTCTGATTGGGCCCACTTTCCAGAAATGTGTCTACACGGTTTTAAAATGTGGATGTTATCCATCAACTTTGTTTGCATTGTGACCAGATTTTCTGATCCCTTCCTCTATGCAAATAATTTCAAAGCTATTCTTTCAAAATAATATTGATTAAGACACATATTGATGAAATCAGTCAATAGTGCCACCTGCCAGTGATTTTAGAGGGCGGAATAATGATGATTCAAATGGTTTCTCTGTCCAGATCTGTCTACACTTGTAAGATATGCAGACACAATGCGTATCTGACTACCTCCGGAGGTGGGCAGGATGATCAGATCACAATGTGTCTTTTGATGTCTAAACCTGTTTAAAAATATGGGATCAATCAGAATTTTGACAAGATCAGGACAAGTTCGAACCAGGTATAAATGGGGATAGAGAGAGAAGGAGAGCGTGAGTGGGTGAGAGTGAGGGGGAGAGAGTGAGAGAGTGAGAGAGAGAGACAGAGACAGAGAGACAGAGAGAGAAATACACAGTACATTCTATTCAGAAAACCATCCATCAACACCATCAGGAAAATGTATGTACAGTGTAAAACATTTCCTGTAAAATGTACAGTAACTTACTGGCAGCAAATTGGCCAGTAAATTACTGTAATTCATTTTACAGTACAGCTACTGTAATCTATTTGACATTACCAAGTCAGAAACTGTAATCAAATGCACAGTACTAATTACTGCATTATGACTTCAATTACCCAGTGATATCCTACCCAGTGTTCTTTACTCATTTAGTGGGCGCTCTTGTCCTTAGCAACTTACAGTCAGTGCGTTCAACCAAGGTTGATTAAAAAAAACACATATCACAGTCATTGCAAGTAAAAGGTTTCTGTAACTGTTAGTGAAAATATAATTGTAGTTAAGTTGGTCTTCAAAATAATTGTAATTACAACAAGATATATTATGATATATCTATAATTATCTCTGGATAGTGCCAATACATTTCAGAGATGTTCATGGTAACTTAATGACAGTTTACTGTAAATAACGATAATGTCAAAGCAATTAAACACAGTCCAATACTGTAAAACTGACGAATAAACTGTAAGAAAATTATATTTTACAGTAATAAGGAGACACCTGAAACCCCACCTCTTTAAGGAATACCTAGGATAGGATAAAGTAATCCTTCTAACCCCCCCCCCCCCCCCCTTAAAAGAGTTAGATGCACTATTGTAAAGTGGTTGTTCCACTGGATATCATAAGGTGAATGCACCAATTTGTAAGTCGCTCTGGATAAGAGCGTCTGCTAAATGACTTAAATGTAATGTAAATGTAATAATAAGGGATTGGAGCAAGAAGGTTGGCTGTATATATAGGATTCCTACAGTTTTTTTTGTATATTACAGCTTATAATGAATACTATATGTTTTATATCACTTGCACTTTTAGAGGCCTAAAGAAAGGCTTCCAAACATGGACTCAGTTAAATATTCAACCATTAAAAGGTTTAAGACCTGCGGCCAATCTGATATGTCCCCTATATATATTTAATTAGGGCGGCAGGTAGCTTAGTGGTTAGAGCGTTGGGCCAGTAACCAAAAGGTTGCTGGATCGAATCCTGAGCTGACACGGTAAAAATCTGTTGTTCTGCCCCTGAACAAGGCAGTTAACCCACTGTTCCTAGGCCGTCATTAAAAATAAGAATTTGTTCTTAACTGACTTGCATAGTAAACATTTTTTTTTTATTCTGATCTGTCCCCTACATAAATTCAATTGTTAAGGAACCACTTCCACATATCAGTTAAATTCATACAGCATTCTTATTAACAGGTGCAATAAATAGAGCATCTTAAAATACACACCTCAAAACATGTTAATGAGTCAGAAACAACAATATTTAAAAATATTTTTGGTGCTCTGAATTACAGTAAATTACTGGCAGCAATTGGCCAGTAAATTACTGTATAATTACAGTACAAGGTTTGTAGGATTCCTAAAATACAGTATATGCTGTGGGGGTACAGCATTCTAACTCACGGGTGCAACAAATATAGCCTTTTACAAGGCATGTTTTAAAATATGTAAATGAGCCAGAGACTCTTTCCCCACAAACAACATTTTCCCAAACACATTTACTGTGGTTTACTGTGCATTCTTACAGTGTGCGCCACACGTGTCAAACTCATTCCACGGAGGGCCAAGTGTCTGTGGGTTTTCGCTCCTCCCTTGTACTTGATTGATTAATTAAGGTCACTAATTAGTAAGGCACTCCCCACACCTGGTTGTCTAGGGTTTAACTGAAAAGAAAAACCAAAAACCTGCAGACACTAGGCCCTCCATGGCGTTTGACACCCTTGGTGTAAGCCAACCAGCTGAACCCATGCACCCACCAACATGACTTACACCCAGGTGAGAGTTCAGGATGTCCAGGGCTGCACACGTGTCAACAAAGTAGTTGAGATTCTTCTCGTCCAGGAGAATGTACACAGGGACCTTGCGTTTGTTCGAGGCCTCCATCAAGTCACATAGCAGATCAACATCTGTGAAGAGGTCCATGACCAATGCTATGACCTGCACGCACAAGGAAAAGTTGACAGCAGGGTGCGATGCTGTTATTTTCAGTTTGTTCACTTTATTTATATCCCTATAATAATTGTTGTTCATCACATATGTATTTTGTATGTTTATATGTACCAGCCAGGTATGAACAATAAATACAAATCATTATCACCTTTATTCACTAAGTACATTTATATTTACTTTGTAAAATGGTGCTATAAAATGGTGCTAAGATCATCAAGAGCACCATTTTGGCTAGGATCAATAGCACCATTTTCAATAGCTCATTGGGAAATTTTGACAGCTAGGTGTAATAGTGCTCTTGTGCAGGAGAATAGGAATATGCACCCCCCCTTTTTAGCCTATTGAAAGAAAGAGTAATATGTCCCTTGATGAGCACAATATAATGCTCTCCTAATGAGCTTAACATTTAGGGCATTACAACACTTTGCTTCATAAGGCATTATAGTCATAGATGATTAAGAGCCGTTTATAGCACCTATGTTGTGCATTATAATGCATTATGCAGAGTGGGCTCATTAGGCGTTATAAATGTGCTTATAATGCATTATGAAGAGGGTATTCATAGAAAATGTTAACAATCGTATCTAACACAGGCCTGTATGGCTTTTTGCCAAGGCAAACATGAGCTGCAGTCCTGTGTGCCTCTGTAAAGACTGTTGTAAAACTTCTTGCTATGTCACTAGGCTACCTTTTCTCACAAGGCTACACATAAAACAGGCTTCAATGAATGTATGAAACTTAGAGGACCTTAAGAAACAAACAAAATAATAGCCTAGGCGTATTGGCTACTGTCCGTATGGTGATGCCTCTTGCTCCAAAACAAAATGTGTATGCCCCCCCCATTTCCTTTCAATTAATGTGACTAGTGACTACACACTGATTTTCCAGATAAGATTGTAAAACATGCATACATGGGCATGTTTAGACATGACGTCAAATAGTTCAACTGTTGGTCAGCAAAATAGGCCATAACTCTAACAATGCCACAGGAGTGGATAGAGGTCGGAAAATAACCCGTGCCTTTTAGGGACCATATTAGTCATTGGCCGTTTAAATGATGGGTCAATTTTTTAAATATATTTAATTCAATGACTTTATTTATTAATGACCGTATGAGGTCTTTCACGTTGTGAGTCTTGTCCCTTCGGAAATAGATCTGTGTTTCTGAGGGTCCGTATCGTTGGGAGTTTTCTAGCCATCCTAGTTCCAGAATAAGTGGCTCCTCGTCGTAGACACTGTGGCTGGATTAACAATAATTTTATTTTTAAAATGGTGTAAAATACTTGTATGCTTGAGGAATTTTAATTATGAGATTTTTGTTGTTTTGAATTTGGCGCCCTGCACTTTCACTGGCTGTTGGCGAGGTGGGACGCTACTGTCCCACATATCCCAGAGAGGTTTTAAAAGGGTGGGGGACCTGAAGTCAGAGATTGCTGAGTTTTTGCAAATGAAAGGAAAATATGTGGATTTCCCTCTGCTGCAAGATAAAGAACGGTTGGCTGATTTTGCCTTCACCGTGGACATCATGGCCCTCATGAATTGACTGAATTCCAAACTACAAGGGAAGGGCCTTTTTGCACATCAGATGTACAGCCTTGTCAAAGCCTTCAAGGGAAAATTACTCCTCCTGATCCGCCAAGTAGAAGCCAACAATCTCAACCACCTTCCGACACTACTGGTCTGTTCCCTATCACTGCTGCGTGCTTTGAATGTGACTTTTCTCATTGTTTTGAGGATTTCAAAGTGTTGGAAAATGACATGCTGTTGGTTTCCTCTCCTTTCACCTTCAATGTGGATAACGCTCTCACTGACCTGCATCTTGAGCTTATCGATCTTCAGTCTGATGCAGTGATTGGAGAACTATTCAAAACAATGTCACTGATGAAGTTCCATGCATCTCTCAATGAACAAAACTTTCCAGAGATTAGGAGTCATGCTCAGAAGATGTTTGTACTGTTTGGTTCAACCTATGTATGTGAACAAACATTTTCAGTGATGAAATATAACAAGTCATGGTACAGATTATCTCTTACTGACTCTCAGCAATCCTGCGAATAGCGACGTCAGAAACTATACCCGACTTCACTGCTCTAGTCAATGCCCATCAGACTTCACTCCTCACACTGATTGAGTAGTTTAAATGTAATGCTGAGCTCTCTTTCGTGTGTTTTTGTGCATACCCTTTACCTTGAGTTCTGTCCGTGGTGCTGAATGCACAGTGTACTTTACCCTGCGTCTAGTTCATTGCATGTTTAATAAAAGGAGAACATGGATGTGGTTTATTTCTGTGCAGGTTAAAAAGTAAAATGAGTAGCATATCTGGATGTGATTTACAGTAGATATCTGTCAATACAGTAATACACATGTATAATCCTGTAATATAATTCTCAAAAATATATTCTAATGTGGCCCCTCCATGGAAAATAATTGCCCAGGTCTGATCTAGAAGGTGGAGACAGTTTAGATGCATCAAACCTGGGACTGAGAAACTGAAAAACAGCTTTATTTCCAGGCCATCAGCCTGTTAGTCACCACTAGCTGGCCTCCGCCCAGTATCCTACCCTGAATTTAGTTACTGTTACTAGCCGGCTACCACCCGGTATTCTACCCTAAACCTTAGAGACTGCTGTCCTATGTACATAGTCATTGAACACTGGTCACTTTAATAATGTTTACATTCTGTTTTACCCACGTCATACTGTACGCATATACTGTATTCTAGCCAAGGCTCATCCTATATAACTTCTGCTGTAAACATCTTTTCTATTCATATACTGTCAATAATGTCTATAAGCACCATCATACAGTATACTGTACATACACTGACTATATAAAACACTAGGACACTTTCCTAAAATTGAGTTGCATCCCCTTTTGCCCTCAGAATAGTCTCAATTCATCGGGGCAGGGATTTTGCAAGATGTCGAAAGGATTCCACAGGGATTCTGGCCCATGTTGACTCCAATGCTTCCCACAGTTGGCTGGATGTCCTTTGGGTGGTGGACCATTCTTGATACAGTACACACTGGAAACTGTGGAGCGTGAAAAACCCAGCAGTGTTGCAGTTGACACTCCTGGCACCTACTAATATACCCCATTCAAAGGCACTTAAATCTTTAGTCTTTTGCCCATTCACCCTCTGAATGGCACATATACACAATCCATGTCTCAATTGTTTCAAGGCTTAAAAATCCTTCTTTAACCTTACTCCTACCCTTCACCTGAACTGTTTGAAGTGGATTTAACAGGTGACATCAAGTATTCATAGCTTTCACCTGGATTCACCTGTTATGTCTATGTCTTGGAAAGAGCAGGTGTTGATAAAGTTTTGTACACTCAGTGTATATATTTATATTCCATACTCTGACATTACTTGTTCTGATATTTCTTAATTATTTTAGTTTTCTGTTTGGATTTGTGTGTATTGTTTTGTATTGTTAGGTATTACTGCACTTTTGGAGCTAAAAACATAAGCATTTCGCTGCACCTGCGATAACATCTGCAAAATATGTGTACGCAACCAATAACATTTGATTTGACCTCAACTTTTTTTTTTGGCTGATCACTTAAAAATCACAATCAATGATACACAGCAGGATAACCTTGCTGAGTTTGAGTGGGCATAATATATTCTCAGAACTACAAAATCTGACTTTACTAAATTGGTCATATGGAAAACATAATAATAAATGGTCTCCATATTCTTCTTGCCAGCCTTATTTATTAAGGTGTACATAAATATCTCACCAAGACTAATATGCCCCCACCCATTATTCTAGTGAAAAAAAACACTGGAAGTTGGAGAACTGCCATAGTGTTGTTGATCTACCCAGAGAAATCTGACACCTTTGTAACCTTCTCAGGTTTTGGAACCTCTCAGGTATTATGAAGAGCATGTGACCCGATTTGAGCTAGTTCCAGCAAACGCTCAGCTAAAGTGATATAAGTCAAGGATGCCCCACATAGCATAAGGCCAATACCTTCCAACAAGTTTATCTGTATTCAGAGGACACTTAAGTATGCCATTGCCCCACCTGTTGACCAAGCTACAGTTGAAGTCGCAAGTTTACATACACTTAGGATGGAGTCATTAAAAGTCGTTTTTCAACCACTCCACAAATTTCTTGTTAACAAACTATAGTTTTGGCAAGTCGGTTAGGACATCTACTTTGTGCACGACACAAGTAAATCTTCCAACAATTGTTTATAATTCACTGTATCACAATTCCAGTGGGTCAGAAGTTTACATACACAAAGTTGACTGTGCATTTAAACAGCTTGGAAAATTCCAGAAAATGATGTCATGGCTTTAGAAGCTTCTGATAGGCTAATTGACATAATTTGAGTCAATTGGAGGTGTACCTGTGGATGTATTTTAAGGCCTACGTTCAAACTCAGTGCCTCTTTGCTTGAAATCATGGGAAAATCAAAAGTCAGCCAGACCTCAGAAAAAAATTGTATACCTCCACAAGTCTGGTTCATCCTTGGGAGCAATTTCCAAACGCCTGAAGGGACCACGTTCATCTGTACAAACAATGGTACATAAGTATAAACAGCATGGAACCACGCAGCCGTCATACCGCTCAGGAAGGAGACGCGTTCTGTCTCCTAGAGATGAACGTATTTTGGTGCAAAAAGTGCAAATCAATCCCAGAACAACAGCAAAGGACCTTGTGAAGATGCTGGAGGAAACAGGTACAAAAGTATCTATATCCACAGTAAAACGAGTTCTATATCGACATAACCTGAAAGGCCGCTGAGCAAGGAAGAAGCCACTGCTCCAAAACCGCCATAAAAAGCCAGACTATGGTTTGCACATGGGGACAAAGATTGTACGTTTTGGAGAAATGTCCTCTGGTCTGATGAAACAGAAATAGAACTGTTTGGCCATAATAACCATCGTTATGATTGGAGGAAAAAGGGGGAGGTTTGCAAGCCAAAGAACACCATCCCAACCGTGAAGCACGGGGGTGGCAGCATCATCTTGTGGTGCACTTCACCAAATAGATGGCAACATGAGGATGGAAAATTATGTGGATATATTGAAGCAACATCTCAAGACATCAGTCAGGAAGTTAAAGCTTGGTCGCAAATGGGTCTTCAAAATGGACAATGACCCCAAGCCTACTTCCAAAGTTGTGGCAAAATGGCTTAAGGACAACAAAGTCAAGGTATTGGAGTGGCCATCACAAAGCCCTGACCTCAATCCTATAGAGAAATTGTGTGCAGAACTGAAAAAGCGTGTGCGAGCAAGGAGGCCTACAAACCTGACTCAGTTACACCAGCTCTGTCAGGAGGAATGGGCAAAAATTCACCCAACTTATTGTGGGAAGCTTGTGGAAGGCTACCTGAAACATTTGATCAAAGTTCAACAATTTAAAGGCAATGCTACCAAATACTAATTGAGTGTATGTAAACTTCTGACCCACTGGGAATGTGATGAAAAAACATTAAAGCTGAAGAAAATCATTCTCTCCTTTTATTCTGTCATTTCACATTCTTAAAATAAAGTGGTGATCCTAACTGACCTAAGACAGGGAATTTTTACTAGGATTAAATGTCAGGAATTGTGAAAAACTGAGTTTAAATGTATTTGGCAAAGGTGTATGTAAACTTACGACTTCAACAGTATTTATATTGTATTTATTTATTTAAATCGTAGGCCCCCGTCCCCGCAGGAGGCCTTTTGCCTTTTGGTAAGCCGTCATTGTAAATACGAATTTGTTCTTAACTAACTTGCCTAGTTAAATTAAGGTTAAATCAAATCAAAATATTATCCAGATACTGACTGTTAGTTGATTCAGCTGCGGGATCGGGGCACCACCAGTATAGACCTTGCTCAGGAATGGCAATAGGCAGGTGTGAGTGCATCTGCACCTACAGTGAGGCGAAGACTTTTGGAGGATGGCCTGGTGTCAAGAAGGGCAGCAAAGACGCCACTTCTCTCCAGGAAAAACATCAGGGACAGACTGATATTCTGCAAAGGGTACAGGGATTGGACTGCTGAGGACTGGGGTAAAGTGATTTTCTCTGATGAATCCCCTTTCCGATTGTTTGGGGCATCCAGAAAAAAGCTTGTCCGGAGAAGATAAGGTGAGCGCTACCATCAGTCCTGGGTCATGCCAAAAGTAAAGCATCCCAAGACCATTCATGTGTGGGGTTGCTTCTCAGCCAAGGGAGTGGGCAATTTTGCCTAAGAACACACCCATGAATAAAGAATGGTACCAACACATCCTCCGAGAGCAACTTCTCCCAAACATCCAGGAACAGTTTGGTGACAAACAATGCCTTTTGCAGCATGATGGAGCACCTTGCCAAAAGGCAAAAGTGATAACTAAGTGGCTCGGGGAACAAAACATCGATATTTTGGGTCCATGGTCAGGAAACTCCCCAGACCTTAATTATGCAAGAATGGGCAGTCAGGATGTGGCCCAGAAGTTAATTGACGCATGCCAGGGCAGATTGCAGAGGTCTTGAAAAAGAAGGGTCAACACTGCAAATATTGACTCTTTGCAGCAACTTCATGTTATTGTCAATAAAAGCCTTTGACACTTATGAAATGTTTGTAATTATACTTCAGTATTCATAGTAACATCTGACAAAAATATCTAAAGATACTGAAGCAGCAAACTTTGTGGAAATTAATATTTGTGTCATTCTCAAAACTTTTGGCCACGACTGTAGACCGTAACACCGCCTCCGTTGGCATTTCTGTCTTTTCGGTAGATGTTATAACCATATATTGCTAACACTGTATCAAAGGTATTATCTAAGTGAGTTTCAGAGATAGACAGAATATGAATGTCATCTGTTACAAGCAAGTTATTGACTTGACTGTTTATTAGGCTACATATGTTAATATAGGCTATTTGTAGCACTTTTCTGGGTTGTTTGATTGTTTTTAATGCTTTACTGGGAAGCTTATCAGAGGTAGACTTACTCATGTTATTTACATTTGACATATATTGTTGGGGTGAAGAGAGAAAGAGGGTGTGTGTGTGTGTAGATCAAGTGTGAGAGTCCCTGATTGGCTATCCTGCCTATAGTACAGTGTGTTCAGAAACAGAGGAATATAGGTAGATAACAAGGCGGAGCAGGGTGGTAGGGATGGGCATCTCAGAGCCCAGCGTCATTGTAGGTGGAGCTGGGGACCTTTAGGATGCTCTGTGCATTCTCCTCCAGGAGGGGACGCCACTTTACCTCCCCTGTCAGTAACAGGTCCTCCCCGTCCAGAGTATCGATGAACTGCATCTGTGTGGAACAAGCAGACACATAAAGAAAGTACCATTAAGACTGGTCTATTACAGAGGAAGCAAATGATGCTTCATATTTTTCTTATGTGAAGGGGCATACCTAGTGAGTTGTACAACTGAATGGCTTCAAATGAAATGTGTCTTCCACATTTAACCCAACCCCTCTGAATCAGAGAGGTGCTGGAGGCTGCCTTAATTAATCAACATCCAAGTCTTCAGCACCTGGGGAACAGTGTGTTAACTGCCTTGCTCAGGGTCAGAACAACAGATTTCTACCTTGTCAGCTCGGGGATTTGATCCAGCAATCTTTAGGTTACTGGCCCAACGCTCGGACCACTAGGCTACCACTATGTACTGAATAGTCAATGATAAGTGTGTAGAACATTGACAAAAGCAACCTACTAAACACAGTATTTTTCTTAACATGGTATTTTGTGTTGTTCAAAAGCTCAACAACAGCTCTATTACAGAGTTAGCCACCAGAGTGCAGTTATTATAGCTTACACTGGGGACAGTGCAGTGACCATGGTCACGCTACAGTTTGGGAGGCTGCATAGAGATGGATTTATTTCTTAATATGGCAAGGCGAGTTCACCTCGACCGGTGTCTTAATTAAACCAGTGGCCTGAGCTCATGGAAGGAGCATTTGATGAAAGTAATTAGTGTGAGTAATAATGCCTTGACGGTGCCAGAGCAGCGCGTGACCACTGTACGTGACTTCATCGCAGGGGCTTGCAATTTCCTCTCCTATAGTGTGTCATCAGGCACGGCCAGGTTTTATGTGCTGCACCTGTGATGAAACAGTTCTGGCCCCCTTGACCCCCGCCTTCTTCCAAGAGCTCGACTATGCTCTTGCAATCCCTGCGAGCTCAGAGAAACAGTATCCCATTTGTTTTTCTCTTGAAAAGTCCCCCCTTGTCTCATAAATTCTTGGTGATGCTTGTAATGTGCGCTTGCAGCTGGCTGGAACCTGTGGCAGGGCCATGTCTCAGTGTGCAGTGATGGAGGACACCTTTAATGGAAGCAGGCAGGAGAGTGGGGCAGGCCTTGGACTACGTACACACCAGTAACACACAACAGGGGGTGCCAGTGGAGTGGCCCAGTCACACGTTCCCCAAAGCCACTTTCATTCGTTTTTGTACTAACGTCACAGTTTCACTGTTGCAGCACTGGCTTGGGTCGAGAAAACGGTGAAACACTTGATTGAGTTTGACCGTAAATCCGCCACCTTTAACAGCTATTGCCCAAGCTTGATGCAAGATACTGTGTGCCGGGGAACAGGGAAGGATCAAGAACCTGACTAGCAGACTGATGCATTGTAGCTCGTTTCCCCAATGTGTGCTGCCTTTTGGTTTGTAGGGGGCTATAGATGATAGAGAGAGCAAGCAGTGAGGAGCGCATTCTTAGAGAACATATGGCCCTTGCGGACGCAGCCTGCAGGTGTTTCTCCAAGCAGGCGTGTTTTCAACCACAGAGGGCAGGAAAATATATAGAGGGGGCTTCAAATGGTAGCTGTGGCAGAGCCCAAGGGGGCGGGAAGGGAGAGGAGGGTGGGACTGGGTGACTAGCTACTCTCCTCTTATCACTCTAATAACAGGGATGTTGCATAGAGTATGGCCTGAAAAAATGGCAGTGAGAGTCACAATGAGCCAATCTAATATGGAGCCCAACGGCTGACCGTGAGGTGCGCAGTGTTGCAGTGACAAACCAACTAAACCAGTCAAAAGCACCATTCTCCAGCACCTAACCAAGAGCGTGAGAGAGACTATTAAGGCTGTAAGGACACACAAGAATGCAATGTTTAAGTATAGTCGCTTCAAACTTTTGGGCTGCTGACATCTAAAATAATTTGGTTCAAAGCTTGCGTTACACCGCTCAGCTATTCTGGTTCTAAAAATCTTAAGTGTGTAACTAAAAGAACTAGGTGCTCGAGGGTAGAATTTGAAAAAAATTGTTCACAACAAATATGACCCAGGACTGACCTGTTTGAGAGGACACCCTAGAGCAGCTTTGCACTCCTTTATTTAGTATTTATTTTATTTAACCTTAGTCTATTGTTCAGCAATTAGCCCCTCGTTCCTCGCCTTCTTCCACGCGTCATCATTCTGCGCCTGAGTTGCTCGCTAGTGGAAGTGCTGGCAGGATATGGCAGCACCTTCGGTTGTGCATCAAGAATTCTGCATACAGTATCAAGTTTGTATGAAGGTGTGGTTATTCAAAGGCAAATTGTTCTATGCTATGGAGGTACATTTGTGTCTTTTTGTCGAGAGCAAAACTTTTTATTTTCTTAAAAAATAATTCTTCTGAAAGCTACTTTTTTCAGACACAGCGGACACCTACGAAGAAGGACTGTGTGATGATGGCATCTCAGGTAAGCAGCACTGGGTGCTCTTCCATCCACCTTTTACATACTTTTACATAATTCGACTTTTTCAGTTGAATTAATCTAACTTTCTTTCATGGCAACTCATAAGCAGGCCATGTGCTATTTGTTTCAAAGTCAATACAGTATATAATCATATTTCATGACAGTGTAACGGTTACCTTTTGTTTTACAAGCTTCAAGTGGTATTTATGTCTAATAATTACATTAGCTTCTGTTTGTCCTCATGTGTCTGTTTTTCAGCATAAATTACTCTGTAGCAACATAATGTGGACACCAGATGAGACCACACACACACACACAACAACAGTCTCTCTCCTTCACGTCATCCCTCTCCCCCTTCTCCCTAAATCCTCTAGGTTATATCAGCTGTGTTGGTGAATCTCTCCAGCATCTGAACTGGCTGACACAGAGGGCACAGCATGATCATAGGTGAGAGGTCACTTGGTCGGGTCAACAGGAAGTATTATTAAAGAGATGCTTTACATTGAAATACAGATAGAGATGTAGTAGTCCCAGAGCTAATGATCCAAGGTCAGTTTTGCATTTCACCTCCTGATGATTATGATGACTGACCAAAAAAACAAGGCATAATCATGCTCTCTCTCTATCCATGTCTCTCGTCTGCAGGTATGTTTTGATGTGAGAGAGGAAGCCAGTGCCGTCATCGCCACCTCACCCGCTCTTAAGATAACCTTCGGGCCAACTGGGGGCCCAAGGCTGGCTAGAGACACTGTAATTGTGATGAACTGAGAGAATATTAGGGTAGCACTGTAATTCATTAATCATAGGCTGTCTGCCTTTGTTCTTACCTCTTTCCCTTTCTGTCTTCTACACCTCTCCCCACCTCGTCTTTCTTCCTCGTTTTATAATGCACACCATATGTGCATTGAAGTACAGATTGAACTTGTATTTATAATATAATATTACAATTATCATAATTATAATGCATGTATTATGTATTTATAACACCTGGATAATGAACTTTCAATAAAGAGTTTCACATTCTCCACTGGTTGAAATTAAGTATCTCATTGAAATGCTATCCTGTGTCCTCAGATTAATGCAGGTGGAGTTAGATAAGCATAGTTTTTTTCTGTATATATGAATTAAATATCAGCCTTTACTTAAATCATGTTTCTAGTCTATAGCATAGTTATAATGTGTAATCATTGATGTCCCAGGAGTGGTAAACACTGTTGAAGTGTATAATTGTAATACATACATGCAGACACAGCATAATTCAAAGAATGGGGTTTGATACACCTGGTATTGGATATGACTGAAAAATTATGTCTCACAGAGATTCATACCTGAACCGCACCTTTATTTGCTAGGAAGAGTACGTGATCAGTGAATATATTCAATGTACAGGCTACAATGTGGGGAACTCATGCGTGGTAATAACTACAGTACATGTATATAGGACTTGCGTCCTTAGCACAATAAAGTTGTTATATTCTACTCTATCCATAGGCTTCATTAATGCCATTCGGACTTGAAGTTGATACAACAACTATGATAGCTGAGGTTCATAGATTGGTTCAGAACATAGCATTTTAGGGTCCATACAAAGATCGGCTGTATATTGTAGCTAGCTACACACCCATAAGCATACAGTTATTTTTATCCTCCACTACACAAAAACCAAGTAAATAGTTAGCTAGCTATGTTACTTCAGCTGCGTTGCAAGGCAAGGCAAGCTTACACAATTGTACATTCAATCTGCAGTAAATGCTTTAGCTAGATAAATTCTTTACATCCACTGTTTCCCAAGACAACAGCCTGGTTTGCTGGATTTCTCAGGAGTCCCTAAAACATTAAACAACATGAATTACAATGTCATACTCATATCATAACGCCAGCTAGCTCGGGGGCGGCAAGTGGTTAGAGCGTTGGGCCAGTAACCGAAAGGTTGCTAGATCGAATCCCCGAGCTGACAAGGTAAAAATCTGTCATTCTGCCCCTTAACAAGGCAGTTAACCCACTGTTCCTAGCCCGTCATTGTCAATAAGAATTTGTTCTTAACTGACATGCCTAGTTAAATAAAGGATAAATAAATAGCTAGCTGATCGCGATTTTCATAAATTAACTTTATGACAAAATATACACAATTGTTTGTCTCTCCATTGTACATTTTTATCTTGACTCGTTATGACGTTATAATTACTTACATTTGCTTCCCCCGTAATGTTTTGTTAGCCATCTTTGCTGAAGAAAGTCACCAGGGACGGGTGGCTCACGTCATATTCGTCATTGGAACCACTCGATATGATTGGTCATATAATATCCTTGGGAACCAAATGCATAATGGGTGCTCTAACTCCCCGCTGTGGTGGTCTGGAGCAATGAAGCCGTGACGCTGGGTACCTCTAAAGTCCCGCGGTGTAAGCTCGCAACTTTTAAATGAGGAACCACTGTAGCACATCTGATTTAACGTGTCAACTAACCATAAAGGCCTTGACTATTTTTTTATTTTTTATTATTTTTTTATTTCACCTTTATTTAACCAGGTAGGCTAGTTGAGAGCAAGTTCTCATTTGCAACTGCGACCTGGCCAAGATAAAGCATAGCAGTGTGAACAGACAACACAGAGTTACACATGGAGTAAACAATAAACAAGTCAATAACATGGTAGAAAAAAAGAGAATCTATATACAATGTGTGCAAAAGGCATGAGGTAGGCAATAAATCGAATAATTACAATTTAGCAGAATAACACTGGAGTGATAAATCATCAGATGATCATGTGCAAGAAGAGATACTGGTGTGCAAAAGAGCAGAAAAGTAAATAAATAAAAGCAGTATGGGGGGTGAGGTAGGTAGATTGGGTGGGTAGTTTACAGATGCTATGTACAGCTGCAGCGATCGTTAGCTGCTCGGATAGCAGATTTTTAAAGTTGTTGAGGGAGATAAAAGTCTCCAACTTCGAAGATTTTTGCAATTCGTTCCAGTCGCAGGCAGCAGAGAACTGGAAGGAAAGGCGTCCAATGAGGTTTTAGCTTTAGGGATGATCAGTGAGATACACCTGCTGGAGCGCGTGCTGCGGGTGGGTGTAGCCATCGTGACCAGTGAACTGAGATAAGGCGGCACTTTACCTAGCATAGCCTTGTAGATGACCTGGAGCCAGTGGGTCTGACGACAAACATGTAGCGAGGGCCAGCCGACTAGGGCATACAGGTCGCAGTGGTGGGTCGTATAAGGTGCTTTAGTAACAAAACGAATGGCACTGTGATAAACTGCATCCAGTTTGCTGAGTAGAGTGTTGGAAGCTATTTTGTAGATGACATCGCCGAAGTCGAGGATCGGTAGGATAGTCAGTTTTACTAGGGTAAGTTTGGCGGCGTGAGTGAAGTGAAGGCTTTGTTTGCGGAATAGAAAGCCGATTCTTGATTTGATTTTGGATTGGAGATGTTTGATATGAGTCTGGAAGGAGAGTTTGCAGTCTAGCCAGACACCTAGGTACTTATAGATGTCCACATATTCTAGGTCGGACCGTCCAGGGTGGTGATGCTAGTGCGGCGTGCGGGTGCAGGCAGCGAACGGTTGAAAAGCATGCATTTGGTTTTACTAGCGTTTAAGAGCAGTTGGAGGCCACGGAAGGAGTGTTGTATGGCATTGAAGCTCGTTTGGAGGTTAGATAGCACAGTGTCCAAGGAAGGGCCGGAAGTTATATAGAATGGTGTCGTCTGCGTAGAGGTGGATCAGGGAATCGCCCGCAGCAAGAGCAACATCATTGATGTATACAGAGAAAAGAGTCGGCCCGAGAATTGAACCCTGTGGTACCCCCATAGAGACTGCCAGAGGACCGGACAACATGCCCTCCGATTTGACACACTGAACTCTGTCTGCAAAGTAGTTGGTGAACCAGGCAAGGCAGTCATTAGAAAAACCGAGGCTACTGAGTCTGCCGATAAGATATGGTGATTGACAGAGTCGAAAGCCTTGGCCAGGTCGATGAAGACGGCTGCACAGTAATGTCTTTTATCGATGGCGGTTATGATATCGTTTAGTACCTTGAGCGTGGCTGAGGTGCACCCGTGACCGGCTCGGAAACCGGATTGCACAGCGGAGAAGGTACGGTGGGATTCGAGATGGTCGTGATCTGTTTGTTGACTTGGCTTTCGAAGACCTTAGATAGGCAGGGCAGGATGGATATAGGTCTGTAACAGTTTGGGTCCAGGGTGTCTCCCCCTTTGAAGAGGGGATGACCGCGGCAGCTTTCCAATCCTTGGGGATCTCAGATGATACGAAGGAGAGGTTGAACAGGTGGTAATAGGGGGTGCGACAATGGCGGCGGACAGTTTCAGAAATAGGGGGTCCAGATTGTCAAGCCCAGCTGATTTGTATGGGTCCAGGTTTTCCAGCTCTTTCAGAACATCTGCTATCTGGATTTGGGTAAAGGAGAAGCTGGGGAGGCTTGGGCGAGTAGCAGCGGGGGGGGCGGGGCTGTTGGCCAAGGTTGGAGTCGCCAGGAGGAAGGCATGGCCAGCCATTGAGAAATGCTTGTTGAAGTCTTCGATTATCACGGATTTATCGGTGGTGACCGTGTTACCTAGCCTCAGTGCAGTGGGCAGCTGGGAGGAGGTGCTCTTGTTCTCCATGGACTTTACAGTATCCCAGAACTTTTTGGAGTTAGAGCTACAGGATGCGAATTTCTGCTTGAAAAAGCTGGCCTTTGCTTTCCTGACTGACTGCGTGTATTGGTTCCTGATTCCCTGAACAGTTGCATATCGCGGGGGCTCTTCGATGCTTATGCAGTTCGCCACAGGATGTTTTTTGTGCTGGTCGAGGGCAGTCAGGTCTGGAGTGAACCAAGGGCTATATCTGTTCTTGGTTCTGCATTTTTTGAACGGAGCATGCTTGTCTAATATGGTGAGGAAGTAACATTTAAAGAATGACCAGGCATCCTCAACTGACGGGATGAGGTCAATATCCTTCCAGGGTACCCGGGCCAGGTCGATTAGAAAGGCCTGCTCGCAGAAGTGTTTTAGGGAGCGTTTGACAGTGATGAGGGGTGGTCGTTTGACGCGCGGACCCGTGGCGGATACAGGCAATGAGGCAGTGATCGCTGAGATCTTGATTGAAGACAGCAGAGGTGTATTTGGAGGGCAGGTTGGTCAGGATAATGTCTATTAGGGTGCCCATGTTTACGGATTTAGGGTTGTACCTGGTGGGTTCCTTGATGATTTGTGTGAGATTGAGGGCATAAAGCTTGGATTGTAGGACTGCCGGGGTGTTAAGCATATCCCAGTTTTAGGTCACCTAACAGAACAAAACTCTGAAGCTAGATGGGGAGCGATCAATTCACAGATGGTGTCCAGGGCCACAGCTGGGAGCTGAGGGGGGTCGGTAGCAGGCGGCAACAGTGAGAGACTTATTTCTGGAGAGATTAATTTTTAAAATTAGAAGTTCGAACTGTTGGGGGCATAGACCTGGAAGTATGACAGAACTTTGCAGGCTATCTCTGCAGTAGATTGCAACTCCTCCCCCTTTGGCAGTTCTATCTTGACGGAAAGTGTTATAGTTGGGTATGGAAATCTCAGAATTTTTGGTGGCCTTCCTAAGCCAGGATTCGGACACGGCAAGGACATCAGGATTGGCAGAGTGTGCTAAAGCGGTGAGTAAGGCAAACTTAGGGCGGAGGCTTCTGATGTTGACATGCATCAGGCTTTTTCGATCGCAGAAGTCAACAAATGAGGGTGACTGGGGACATGCAGGGCCTGGGTTTACCTCCACATCACCCGAGGACACAGAGGGTAGTAGGATGAGGGGCGGCTAAAGGCTATCAAAACTGGTCGCCAGAGCGTTGGGACAAAGAATAAAAGGAGCAGATTTATGGGCGTGGTAGAATAGATTCTGGGCATAATGTGCAGACAGGGGTATGGAGGGGCGCGGGTACAGCGGAGGCAAGCCCAGGCACTGGGTGATGATAAGAGAGGTTGTATCTCTGGACATGCTGGTCTCATGGGTGAGGTCACCGCATGTGTGGGGGGTGGGACAAAGGGGGTATCAGAGGTACGGAGAGTGGAACTACAGGGTCCATTGCAAACACAACAATGATAATGAAAACTAGCCTGAACAACAGTATGCAAGGCATATTGATATTTGAGAGAGACATACAATAAGGCATAAAGTGATTGCAGGTCTTGATTGGGAGAGCTAGCTAAAACAACAGGTAAGATACCAGCAAGCAATAACAGGGTGCTAGTCTAACACAGCAACAACAGGTAAAAATGGCGACGACTAGGCAGAAGGGTCGGATTACTACACACAGATCCTGAGTTAAAGCACAGAGCCGACAGATAAAACAACAATAAACAGAATGGAGTACCGTGAATTAATGGACGGTCAAGCATGCATCAGCTATGTAGCCAAGTGATCATAGTGTCCAGGGGGAGCCGTAGATGGAGCAGGGAGGCCTCACTAAGCTAGCACGCGGCGTTTAAAGTTAGTAGCCCGGGGGTGGTTCTGCTCAGACGGAGGGGGTCTGCTCAGACGTGGTCGTGTCGCAGAGAATCCAGAGAATCCAAGCCGAATGGCGAAAGAGAGGTTGTGATTGTAGAATTGTGTTTGCTAACTGGTGCTAGCTTCGTGGCAGTGGCGCTAACTGCGCTAGCTGCAAGCTAGCTGTGAGGATCAGAAGTAGTGGCTCAGGATTACGCAGGAATCCGGCGTTGTTGTCGAGAGACAGTCGATGCTGGTAAATTGGTGAGTAATATCCAGGCTATAAACAGGGCTGGTGTCTGTGCAGAAGGTAAAAGCTACTAGCAGCGGCAAAAAAATGGCTATAAGCTTGTAGCTGATTTAGACCAGTTGTGATGGATTGGCAGGGCTCTGTGTCGGCAAAAAAAAGGTCCAGTCCAATTGGCAAAAAGGGTATTGTAGCCCAAGAATTCGCTGGTAGACTCTTTCGGCTAGCCGGCAGATGGGCCTAGCTCGAGGCTAGCTCAAGGCTAACTGGTGCTTGTCTTCGGGACAGAGGTGTTAGCCAGTAGTAGCCACTCGGTTGCAGCTAGCTAGCTGTGATAATACGGTGTAATTGTCCAGAGCTTGCGTCAGGAATCCGGTGATGTGGTAGAGAAAAAGCAGTCCTATATGCTCTGGGTTGATATCGCGCTTGCAGACTGGCAGGTATTGGCCGCGGTATTGAAGCTGGCTGTTGTCCCGAGTTAAGGGCGAAGACCGCAGCAGTGGCTAACTGACTACTAGCTAGTAGCTAGTTATCTGGCTAGCTTCTGATTGGGGTTACGGTTCTAAAGTATAAAAAAAATAGCAGGTCCGTACCACATTGGGTGAGGCGGAATGTAGGAATGTATATTCAGTTCCTAGATGGAAAGTGAAATTAAAATATATACGAAATGTATACGAAAAATACGAATACTATTTACACGGGACAGACAGGACAAAGACACATCCGACTGCTACGCCATCTTGGATTGCCGCCTTATCTCAGTTCACTGGTCACGATGGCTACACCCACCCGCAGCACGCGCTCCAGCAGGTGTATCTCACATCTTGGACTAGGTGAATCAAGTGAGCTAGTTCAGAGCTATAACAAAATTGTGAAATGTCCCTCAGGTCTTTCCTCACATGATAAGTCAGGGCTGACTCTTTTTAGGTGCACGCTGAACACTTTGTGGCCAGAAACATTTTTCTTTATTTGGTGATATGGAGTGTTGTCTTCCTCTCTCACCTGTTTGTGGACATAATCCAGCATGAGCTCCAGTTGCCTGGGGTCCTCGCACTGACGGTTGAACATGTTCCTCCACAGGGCGGCCGCCAGCACCCCATCGTCCGACAAGATTCCCTTCAAAAGCAACACAGAGGTGAATCATGAATCACTGCCTAGTCTAATAGCACTAAGGACTGGACCAGAACGAACAAGAGACACTGGTTCCCGACGGACAGTTCCGTCAGCCAGGCCTAGGACAGAACCACGACATGCTAGCTCTTGACCCGTTCCCAAGCAGGCTGGGTCTCTGGGGCCCTTCACTTCCCAGTCATCTTGTCCAGTGTGTGTTGTGTTTTACACTACCTGGCATAGTCGAAGCAAAGATAAGCATAATGGTTATAGCTGGGTCTTACCTCATCATATCCAAAAATAGCAGCGTATAAAGTCTCTGTCATAGCCCTCACGCTTTCCTTCCGGTGAATGGCATCAATCTAGAAGGGTGAAAAGAGGATGGGGGAAGGAGAGAGCAAGGACCCAAGTTGGTTACAACACTATTTTCCCAAAACTTGAGTTAATAATTTTTTCTCTCACATTTACCACATTGAGCGCACACACAAATACAGTGCCTTCAGAAAGTATTTAGACCACTTGACTTTTTCCACATTTTGTTACGTTACAGCCTTATTCTAAAATGGATTAAATTTAAAAAATCCTCAATCTACACACAATACCCCATAATGACAAAGCAAAAACAGGTTTTTAGAAACATTTGGAAATGTATTACATATAAAAAACAGAAATACCTTATTTACATAAGTATTCAGACCCTTTGCTATGAGACTCGAAAGTGAGCTTAGGTGCATCCTGTTTCCATTGTTCATACTTTGAGATGTTTCTACAACTTGATTAGAGTCCACCTAAGGTAAATTCAATTGATTGGACATGATTTGGAAAGGCACACACACCTGTCGATATAAGGTCCCACCACAGTTGACAGTGCATGTCAGAGCTCCTAAAGACTCTCAGACCACGAGAAAAAGGATTATCTGGTCTGATGAAACAAACCTGAACAAAGCCTGAATGCCAAGCGTCATGTCTGGAAGAAACCTGGCACCATCCCTACGGTGAAGCATGGTTGTGGCAGCATCATGCTGTTGGGATGTTTTTCAGAGGCAGGGACTGGGAGACTAGTCAGGATTGAGGCAAAGATGAACAGAGCAAAGTACAGAGAGATCCTTGATGAAAACCTGCTCCAGAGCACTCAGGACCTCAGACTGGGGGCGAAGGTTCACCTTCCAACAGGACAACGACCCTAAGCATACAGCCAAGACAACGCGGGAGTGGCTTCAGGACAAGTCTCATAATATCCTTGAGTGGCCCAGCCAGAGCCTGGACTTGAACCTGATCGAACATCTGTAATCGCTGCCAAAGGTGCTTCAACAAAGTACTGAGTAAAGGGTCTGAATACTTATGTAAATGTGATGTTTCAGGTTTTTATATTTAATACATTTGCAATTTCTAAAAACCTGTTGTTGCTTTGTCATTATGGTGTATTGTGTGTAGATTGATGAGGGGAAAAAACTATTTAATACATTTTAGAATAAGGCTGTAACGTAACAAAATGTGAAAAAAGTCATGGAGTCTGAATTTCTTCCCGAATACACTGTACAATTTCCTTGGGCTGTTGGAGCCAGTTTATAGTACCTGATTAGGCTGAGAGCAGGGGATCTTTAGCCTTGTTCATACTGCAGGCCTGAATGCTCAAATCAGTTTTAGAATACTGACTGTCCAAGTTACAAGTGACCAAATCGGATGTGTGTGTTCAGACAAGTCATTTGCTGACATGGCTACGTTCGTTGCCTTAGTAACAACAGGTGTGTGCGCAGTGGTGAAGGCTGATTAGTGGTGGTGCTCCTGCTTCCTATCACTCAGAAGTTGTGTAGATAGCTAAGGTGACAATGCCTGCCAGGGATGTTTCCCAGCTGATTTGAATGTCCATAATCATAGTTTAAGAACACTTTTAAAGCCTCAAAAGGATATGATGGTCCAACTTTCAAAACAATTATTTTTTGGATAGCCACAGCAGTCAACTAGCTAGCTAGGTAGCTGTTTAGCTTTCTAGCACATTTACTAATTTGTTTGTAAACAATTACCAAGCTAGCTATCTAGCACAGTTCTTGGAAAACGGTCAACTGTGTAGCTAGCAAGCAACAAGATATGCAAAATAATAGCCTAAAAACCACTCGAGGGCAAATAAATTAGATTTAACCGTTCAGGCATGTCACATAGCCAGGAATCAAACATCTGATTCCATGTGCTGTTTGGATGTTCAGACTGCAGGAAAAAGAACAGATTCAAATTGGACAGGCACATTTTAAAAATTGGAGTCACTTCAAACTGCCAGTGTGAAGAAGGCTTTAGTGGCCACTCAAAGAGTGTGTCCAGCAGACTGAGTAGACTATCCTTACTTAAATACACAGGTACAGCACTCATACTTAGATACAATACTGTATTACGTATACCAAGGTCAGTAATAAGACTCATGGGGTTTCGATAAGGAATGCCCGATAATAGACTAGGGGGTGTAGAAGCACGGAACAAAATAGGCTACGACAAGAACGAATCAGAGATCGCCTCTTGAGAAATCTTCCATACAAACTCAGCAGCATAAAAATCATGTGACCTGGAAGCTGTTTGAGAACTCATGATGGCAGCCCAATTCTGATATTTGTCCACTAATTGGTATTTTCACATCAGATCTTTTTCAGAGCTGGTCTGATTGGTCAAAATACCAATTTGTGAAAAAAACGAAGAATTGGGCTGCCTGTGTAAACACCACTGATGAGGACCTATGTTTTACCTGTTTAACACACCCCATGTCACATTTCTAGAGTGATGAGACACAAATGCATAGAAAATATGCCAATTTCGAGCAGGGGCGATAGTGAAAAGTAGAACTCCCTCCTAGAACAATAACAAGAGGGCCTTAAAAAATACCAGTCCCTTAAAGCCAGAGACAGTTAGTCCCAAATAAATATTCAAATATTCTGGTTAAGTACATCGCAAAACAATAAATGAGTGATAAATGAGGATTTTACAAATAAGTACAGCAGCTTGTTTACAAATTGCAGGTCAGATTTCTCCAGATAATTGTAGGAATAGGCTTATTGATAATTTCTCTTGTGCACATTCTATCTATTCCTCTGATCCATCCAGGAATACAGCAACACATCAACAATACATATATCTAGCTACAGTGGCAAGAAAAAGTATGTGAACCCTTAGGCTAATGACTTCTCCAAAAGCTAATTGGAGTCAGCTAACCTGGAGTCCAATCAATGAAACGAGATTGGAGATGTTGGTTAGAGCTGCCTTGCCCTATAAAAAAAACCACACAATTTGAGTTTGCTATCCACAAGAAGCAGTGCCTTATGTGAACCATGTCTCAAACAAAATAGATCTCAGAAGACCTAACACTGAACCCAAACCAGCTGTGCACGTGCGCCATCGTGCATAAATGTCCTGGGATATAAACATTTAGTTGTTATTTTACCTGAAATGCACAAGGACCTCTACTCCACACATAAAACGGTCAACCGAATTGTTTCTAGTCATCTCTCCTCCCAGGCCTTTTCTCTTGACTTTATATTTCGATTGGCAACTTTCATATATTAGGTACATTAGCGCCACTGACCTCATTCGTCTTTCAGTCACCCACGTGGGTATAACCAATGAGGAGATGGCACGTGGGTACCTCGCTTCTATAAACCAATGAGGAGATGGGAGAGGCAGGACTTGCAGAGCGATCTGTGTCACAAATAGAACTGACTTCTATTTTAGCCCTTGGCAACGCAGACGCTTGTTGGCACATGCGAGCTGTGTGGGTGCAACAATTGAATAATATAGATTTCTATATTCATTTTGCAACACTCGCGCTCGCGACACGGGAGGTGTAGTCAGCCTGTTAGATTAAGAAGTGTTGACTTGCATATGGCTGGAAAGGGTTACAAAAGTATCTCTAAAAGCCTTGATGTTCATCAGTCCACGGTAAGACAAATTGTCTATAAATTGAGAAAGTTCAGCACTATTGCTACTCTCCCTAGGTGTGGCCGTCCTGCAAAGATGACTGCAAGAGCACAGCACAGAATGCTCAATGAGGTTAAGAAGAATCCTAGAGTGTCAGCTAAAGACTTACAGAAATCTCTGGAACATGCTAATATCTCTGTTGACGAGTCTACAATACGTAAAACACTAAACAAGAATGATGTTCATGGGAGAACACCACAGAAGAAGCCACTGCTGTCCAAAAAAAAAATTACTGCAAGTCTGAAGTTTGCAAAAGTGCACCTGGATGCTCCAGCGGTACTGGCAAAATATTCTGTGGACAGATAAAACTACAGTGGAGTTGTTTGGAAGGAACACATAACACTATGTGTGGAGGAAAAAAGGCACAGCACACCAACATCAAAACCTCATCCCAACTGTAAAGTATGGTGGAGGGAGCATCATGGTTTGGGGCTGCTTTGCTGTCTCAGGGCCTTGACAGCTTGCGATCATCGACGGAAAAATGAATTCCCAAGTTCATCAAGACATTTTGCAGAATGTTAGGCCTCAGTGGTTCCTCCTTTAAAAGTTGCGTCATACTACAGCACACCTTGCGGGCTTGCTGCAGAATTCTATAGCTTTTCCATTTTTACCATTAATGCTAGTTTGACCACCAGAGGGCATCTTTGACAAGCATTTGATAGTCCTCGATATTGGCATTACTAGAGAATTTAAAACCTTTTTGTAAGAACATAGTATATGGGATTGATTTTAAGAAATGTAGCTTCATTAATTTGATTAATATCTATTCTATTCCAAAAAAAACAAAAAATCAAACCAGGGTTTCCGTTAGGATGGAGCGTAAAATATGGCGCTGTACGTGACGGTCGGGAGTAGGCTACAGTACTAAGAGCATAACAGGATTGGAGGATTCTAAATTAATATCTAAGGGGCATTTTTTGTTAGGGCAAATCTGATCTGTGAGAATATCTAAGGGGCTTTTAGACAATTCTAAATGAATTAATAATAATAATAGCTTTGTTTAAAAAAATATATATTTTGGAGATTATTTCGTTTTCATTTAACCTAGAGTGAGCGAGATAAAGGCCATTCTTGAACATGTGGTGGGACATTCTCACTAATTTGTAAATAAAGCCAGTTTATTATTTATAATGATTCATTTCTGGTTTTAGAGGGAGAGAAACCAAAAGCCGCCTCATGGGTATCCCGGTTGCGGCCAGCACGGGTATCGAACCAGCCTCTGTAGCAAAGCAGTTTGCACTGCGATGCAGCGTCTTAGATCGATGCACCACTACGTTAGGAAAATATGGCGCTGTACAATGTGACGGTCGGGAGTAGGCTACAGTACTAAGAGCATAACATTTCCACACCCTAATTGTAGTGTAACCAATAGCCCAAATGGAGATTCAGCGAAAATCAAAATCTCATTGATTTATCAAGACCAGTCCCCATGCTCGTCTCAGAGCAGCGCGAAACGATGCTGAAAAAGTTATTGCTTTAAATCCTATTGCTTGTAACTTTAATATGCTTTTTAAATAAATAAGACCTACATCACTTTTAACAGCACATTAATCAACACTAGTGAGACTCATTTCACCTACGGTGGGCCTACAGTATATCTAATAATATTTTTTTTTATAACGTGACTCTCCGCCAATAATTACATTTAGACGATTGGAAGATATTAAATTAATATCTAAAAGGGCAATTTTTCGTTAGGGCAAATCTGAACTGTGAGAATATCTAAGGTGCTTATATATAATTTTTAACTAATAAATAATAATAATAATAATCACTTTGTTTAAAAATGTACGATATTTTGGAGATTATTTCGTTTTCATTTAACCTAGAGTGAGCGAGAAGAAGGCCATTCTTGAACATGGGGTGAGACATTCTCACTAATTTGTAAATAAAGCCAGTTTGTTATTTAGAATTATTTATTTTTGTTTTTAGAGGGAGACACCAAAAGCCGCCACATGGGTCTCCTGGTCGTGGCCGGCACGGGTATTGAACCAGCATCTGTAGCGATGCAGTGTCTTAGACAGTTGCACCACTCCGGAGGCCACATCCACAAAGTTTTTAATGCTGATCAAATGCCTTGCACAAAGTATCAAAATACAGAGAGGTGTTGGTAAGCGTATATTTTCCTGCTAATAGCCATAATTGGCTATTGTAATACTGTACATGGTGTCCAGGTCATCATAACCAAAATATTTCTTTAGAGACTATCAGAAAGAATGTTGGTACATATTTATTTTGATCCAAAGCCATGAATGAGTGAGTCACTCAGCTTTATGTAGGTGCCGAGGCTATATGACTGTGCCATCAACTCGATTATTTAGCAGACATCACTTGCTTATATTCAGTCAACACATATCATAAGAATATCATGGAATATAATTGAACATTTTCGTTTCTCCATGCTTGTCTCAGAGCAGCACGAAACAGTGCTGAAATAGTTGACCACAGCGGGTAGGCTATATATAACGATATTTTGGAGATTCTTATTTTTTTTAAGGCGAAAGTGTATTATTGTAATCTGAATAAAGGCCAAAATAATATTTATAAAGGCCAAAATATTTATGTTTTTAGAGGGAGAGAAACCAAGGACATCCCGTTCAGCCAAACCCTCCCCTAACCCAGATGACGCTGGGGCAATTGTGCGCCGCCCTATGGTACTCCCAATCATGGACGGATGTGATACAGCCTGGATTTGAACCAGGGACTGTAGACATGCATCTTGCACTGAGATGTAGTGCCTTAGACCACTGCGCCACTCTGGAGCCATGACCTGCTAAAATCCCGTCCTAGAAACATTGTTTGCAGAAATCATACCCTGCTACGCTTGTGAAAAACAGGGTTAATAATAATAATAATACTTTTTCCCCCATCCACATGTTAAAGGTTCCAATTGATGTTTTTTAATCAATTAGTATATTTAAATTTAACCACAATATTTGTTGTATTATTTGTTCTGTCTTTTCTGGTGGATTAAACTGAAATTGCAACCAATCACGGCCGGTTGTCATACAGCCAACCTAACTAAGAAATACATTTGGCGATAGAATTATACCCCTACCCTCCTTCTAGGCAAGTCTATTGTCCTGCTAATAGCCCTGCTAATAGCCATAATGGCGCTGTAAAACATGACCGTGTGTGTTAGATGGTATTTTCCAGTCAGCAACAATATATTTAACTTCATTAGCCTACTTTGTTCCAATATTTCTGTTATTCAGTGATATTTATTCCCATAGTAATTCGTTATGGATACATAACTAAATAAACATTGACATTTTGAAAAGAGTACTTTTATCATTATTTTATTAAGGAAAGCATAACGATGCTGATGAAGAAATAGAGTACTGTACAGTATATGCTTTCTGATTTTTATGCGGTTGCGCCCACGCGTATTTTAAACATTTGGATAACAAAGAATTTAAAGCATTTGAAGATAGTTTATCAGGCTACTGTGCAGTTTGACAAGTAAACATAGCCTACAGTACATACTGTAGTAAACATGGGAAAGTGCCTAATTCCTTACATAAGGGAGAGCAGGCCATGTCCAGACTTTCTCGGTGACGTCAAGTACTCATTAACTCATTCTTTAATGCTTTTTCGGGTTGCATCAGTCATGGACAGAAACACTGAGACACAGTATTAATGATGAACATCCGGAGGTTCACTGTTAAGCCACATTTGCCTCGGGATCCATCCCAGTTGGTATTCTGTGTTCACTCGTGGTATCTCTTCGGTTATACATCTTGGAATAGCAGAACAGCATAATGGTCCGGACAGCCCTTGCTATGCCTGGTGAGCAGTTGGTCAAGTTCTGTTGTCAGAAGAGGAATGTAAATGTCAGGGTGAACCGACGACCTGACGAACCCGCCAGGTATGTTGACTCTGCCTGTCAGAGGTGGAGTTCCAGAGCTCACAGGTGGATGGATTTTGACTCCATCTCGATCCTTGCCCTCTTCAACGCATCATTCTCCACCTGACTGCGCCAATGCCACCTGACACTCTGCCAATGTCGAGTGACTCTGGACCAATGCATTAGCTGTCGCCTGTATCTCTACCCTCAGATAATGTTTCTCTTTCTCTGCCTTCAATGACTCAATCTCGGTCTTCAAAGTTTGAATCTGATCTATGTGCACCTTCAATAGATGAGCAGAATGGTACCGCCCTGACCCCCCATCGATTATAGTGGCCTATGATAGAAACAGTAGATCAATTAAGAATGAAATGCGACTCCAACACACAAATGCTGCTTACACATTATAAGAATCTAGCAAAACAAACCGCTTTCTTGGCAACCATGCGTTTTTTTCTTCGGTGTGGCCCGCTGTCCAGCCTTTTGTCCACTGATCTACACAGCTGGTTGTCGACATGGTTGTATGCTCTATAAAAACACCTTCCCGTTTTTAGTACACTTATGTTTTGATTTTTTAAATAAACCTTTATTTAATTATCGATTGTATTACACATTGCAGTCGTGGCCAAAAGTTTTGAGAATGACTCAAATATTAATTTCCACAAAGTTTGCTGCTTCAGTGTCTTTAGATATTTTTGTCAGATGCTTACTATGGAATACTGAAGTATAATTACAAGCATTTCATAAGTGTCAAAGGCTTCCATTGACAATTACATGAAGTTGATGCAAAGAGTGAATATTTGCTGTGTTGACCCTTCTTTTTCAAGACTCCTGCAATCTGCCCTGGCATGCTGTCAATTAACTTCTGGGCCACATGCTGATGATGGCAGCCCATTCTTGCATAATAAATGCTTGGGTTTGTCGAAATTTGTGGGTTTTTGTTTGTTCACGCCTCTTGAGGATTGACCAAAAGTTCTCAATGGGATTAAGGTCTGGGGAGTTTCCTGGCCATGGACCGAAAATATCAATGTTTTGTTCCCCGAGCCACTTAGTTATCACTTTTGCCTTATGGCAAGGTGCTCCATCATGCTGGAAAAGGCATTGTTCGTCACCAAACTGTTCCTGGATGGTTGGGAGAAGTTGCTCTCGGAGGATGTGTTGGTACCATTCTTTATATTCATGGCTGTGTTCTTAGGCAAAATTGTGAGTGAGCCCACTCCCTTGACTGAGAAGCAGCCCCACACATGAATGGTCTCAGGATGCTTTACTGTTGGCATGACACAGGACTGATGGTAGCGCTCACCTTGTCTTCTCCGGACAAGCTTTTTGCCGGATGCCCAAACAATCGGAAAGGGGATTCAGAGAAAATTACTTTACCCCAGTCCTCAGCAGTCCAACCCCTGTACCTTTTGCAGAACATCAGTCTGTCCCTGATGTTTTTCCTGGAGAGAAATGGCTTCTTTGCTGCCCTTCTTGACACCAGGCCATCCTCCAAAAGTCTTCGCCTCACTGTGCGTGCAGGTGCAGATGCACTCACACCTGCTTGCTGCCTTCTTGAGCAAGCTCTGAACTGGTGGTGCCCCGATCCTGGCGCTTGCTGGACTTTCTTGGGCGCCCTGAAGCCTTCTTCACAACAATTGAACCGCTCTCCTTGAAGTTCTTGATGATCCGATAAATGGTTGATTTAGGTGCAATCTTACTGGCAGCAATATCCTTGCCTGTGAAGCTGTTTTTGTGCAAAGCAATGATGACGGCACGTGTTTCCTTGCAGGTAGCCATGGTTGACAGAGGAAGAACAATGATTCCAAGCACCACCCTCCTTTTGAAGCTTCCAGTCTGTTATTCGAACTCAGCATGACAGAGTGATCTCCAGCCTTGTCCTCGTCAACACTCACACCTGTGTTAACGAGAGAATCACTGACATGATGTCACCTGGTCCTTTTTGTGGCAGGGCTGAAATACAGTGGAAATGTTTTTGGGGGATTCAGTTCATTTGCATGGCAAAGAGGGACTTTGCAATTAATTGCAATTCATCTGATCACTCTTCGTAACATTCTGGAGTATATGCAAATTGCCATTATGCAAACTGAGGCAGCAAACTTTGGCCACAACTGTATGCCTACACATTGATAGGCTATATATTTTTTTTTAAAGAAAATCCACTGAAACCAAAATACCTTAAGTTTTGGTGATCCTCTCAGCTTCGGCTCATTTTCAAGTCCTAACCCTGGAACGTGTAGGTATTGAACCAGCATCTGCAGCAAAGCAGTGTGCACTGCGATGCAGTGTCTTAGAAAGCAGCGCCACAAGGGCGCTGTACAATGTGAACGGTCAGGTTTAGGCTACAGTACTACAGTAAGAGCAAAATAATCCTAACGTATCCACACCCTAATTGTAGTCACATTTCTCTTAGAATAAAAATCTTAGTGTAACAGTTTTAGTAAGTAATACTGACGAGTAGTAACAAAAGATATGTGCGCTGCAGGACAGAAGAATAGCAATTCTTACACTATTGTTCTAAATTCAATCACCTTCATCTTCATCATTCAGTTAATTGAAATTACATTTTGAAGTCGTGTACAATTATCAGTTTCAATTTGGTTTATGTCACCCATTCATTGTCAGTTAGAGACACAGTAGCGCCTTGGGACCCAAAAGCATAAATCAGTGCTCTAACTCCCCCCTTGCACTGGTCTGGAGCAATGTAGTATTGACCCTACACTGCGAATGTTTACACGGTGTGTTCAATAAAGACATGAAAACGTATAATTGTTGGTGTATTATTAGTTTAAGCAGACTGTATACTGTATTACTGTATTTCTATTGTTTATGCAGAAATCCAGGTATTTCCATAGGGTTCACATACTTTTTCTTGCCACTGTATATCCCTCTCATTACAAACAATACTTGTTATAAATGAGAGTTGCGTTAGAGAATACAATTTTAACTTAGCTGAAAAATGCATGTCGTAAAGGTTAATATATATATTTTTGTCATTTAGCAGACACTCTTATCCAGAGCAACTTACAATTAGTGCATTTATCTTAAAAAGGTCCCGAACAGTAATTCTGATTCCCATGTAAAATAGCCTTTTGAGTGACTAAAATGTCACCCATAATATTTTTGGGGGATAGAAATGCATTGTTGTGGCTGGTTTAGTGTGAGGAAAGGTCATACTCTACGGATATTGTAGAACATGAACCTGCAGGAGCTGCTTTGATGTTTGCAGAGAACGACAGGGTGTTGTCCAGGATCACGTCAAGGTTTTTTGCACTCTGGGAGGGTGACACCATTAAGTAGTCAACCATGATGGAGAGGTATTGGAGCGAGTAAACCTTCTCCGGGAGGAAGAGCAGCTCCGTTTTGTCGAGGTTAAGCTCGACAAAAGGGTGAGATGTTGCCACCTGGGTGTCAGAAACGGTGAAGGAGAAGAGTAGTTGAATGTCATCTGCATAGCAATAATAGGAGAGGATATGACAGAGCCAAGTGACTTGGTGTAAAGAGAAAAGAGGATAGGGCCTAGAACTGAGCCCTGGGGGACACCAGTAGTGAGAGCATGTGGTGCAGACATAGATCCTCTCCACGCCACCTGGTAGGAGCAACCTGCCAGGTAGGATGCAATCTAGGAGTGTGCAGAGCCTGAGACGTCCTGAGAGGGCGGAGAGGAGGATCTGATGGTGTCTAAGGCAGTGGATAGATATAGGAGGATGAAAACAGAGGAGAACGGTCTCAGTTGAGTGAGCCCCCTTGAGGCCTGACTGGTTAAGGTCAAGATTGTTCTGAGAGAGCTAACAAGATAATTGGTCAGACACAGCATGCTCAAGTGGTTTGAAAAAAGAAGGGGGGTAATATTGGCTCCTGTCTGTGCACCAGCCGAAGATGCACAGGAGGGCAGATTTTGAAAACACTGGCGGGTCTGGCGGGTCAAAGTTGTTTTGATGTTGCTATCAAAACTGGAATTGTGGGTGATTTTCATTCAGCAAGTGGTTGAGAATACTTTCTTGCTAGTTGGACCACATTTTAGACTCCTTAGCACGACCAGTACCAGCATGCTGTGCACTATGAATAATAATCACAAATGCCAGCTCTCTACTACTGGTAAGTGAAGCAAGCTAGCTAATCCAGCTGGCTAATAAACAGATGGATCCACATATGCATTGCTTGCAAATGTACATAGCCTACTGGTGGGTGATTAGCCTACAGCCAAATAAACATTCATATACTTACTTGCAAACTTTGCTGGAGTTGATAATTGTTTTCCTCTTGGACTTTGAGTGTACTATTAAACTTTTGATCGCAAATGTATTTTATAATTCAACCCTATAGTGGCCGAGGGTCGATTGTGTGTGTCTGTATGGCAAGAGATCAAGCAGATAACGTTGCTACCATTGCACAGCAGTAGGTGGCCTATATTGTTGAACTTGTCTATGTACACACGAATGACATTTTACTGAAGTAAAGTTCATAGCCGACTCCAATGAATCCCAATTTAATCCACTTTAAATTCAGGCTGCAACACAAAACAAAATGTGAAAAAGGTCAAGGGGTGTGAATACTTTCTGAAGGCACTGTATAGATTCTACAGACCCTACGGAATTATCCCAACCCCCATTTTACTTTGGCACAGACATTTTCCACATTTTGTTACGTTACAGCCTTCTTCTAAAATTGATTAAATCATCGCCCCCATCAATCTATAAACAATACCCCATAACAACAAAGCAAAAACAGGTTTAGAAATGTCTGCTAATTTATTACAAATAAAAAACTGAAATATCACATTTACATAAGTATTCAGACCCTTTACTCAGTACTTGGTTGAAGCACCTTCGGCAGTGATTACAGCGTCAAGTCTTCTTGGGTATGACGCTACAAGCTTGGCACACATGTATTTGGGGAGTTTCTCCCATTCTTCTCTGCAGATCCTTTCAAGCTGTCAGGTTGGATGGAGGTGTGGCTGCACAGCTATTTTCAGGTCTCTCGAGAGATGTTCGATCGGGTTCAAGCCTCGATCCTGACTAGTCTACCAGTCTCCGCCGTGGAAAAACATCCCCACATCATGATGCTGCCACCACCATGCTTCACCGTAGGGATGGTGCCAGGTTTCCTCCAGACGTGACGCTTGGCATTCAGGCTAAAGAGTTCAATTTTGGTGTCATCAGACCAAAGAATCTTCTTTCTCATGGTCTGAGAGTCTTTAGGTGCCTTTTGGCAAACTCCAAGCGGGCTGTCAGGTGCCTTTTACTCAGGAGTTGCTTCTGTCTGGCCACTCTACCATAAAGGCCTGATTGGTGGAGTGCTGCAGAGATGGTTGTCCTTCTGGAAGGTTCTCCCATCTCCACAGAGGAACTCTAGAGCTCTGTCAGAGTGCCATTACGTTCTTGGTCACCTCCTTGACCAAGGCCCTTCTCCCCAGATTGCTCAGTTTGGCCAGCTCTAGGAAAAGTCTTGGAGGTTCAAAACATCTTCCATATAAGAATGATGGAGGCCACTGTGTTCTTGAAATGTGGTTCCCTTCCCCAGATCTGTGCCTCGACACAATCCTGTCTCGGAGATCAAAGGACAATTCCTTCGACCTCATGGCCTGGTTTTTGCTCTGACATGCTCTGTCAACAGTGGGACCTTATATAGACAGGTGTGTGCCTTTCCAAATCATGTCCAATCAAAATGATTTACCACTGGTGGATCCCAATCATGTTGTAGAAACATCTCAAGGATGATCAATGGAAACAGGATTCACCTGAGCTCAATTTCGGAGTCTCATAGCAAAGGGGCTGAATACTTATTTACATAAGGTATTTCTGTATTTAATTTTTATAAATTTGCAAACATTTCTTAAAACCTGTTTTCATTTTGTCATTACTGGGTATTGTGTGTAGATTGCTGAGGATTTTTTTTATTTAATCCATTTTAGAAGGCTGTAACGTAACAAAACGTGGAAAAAGTCAATGGGTCTGAATGCTTTCCGAAAGCACTGTACGTCATTTATAGGCCCACAGTGTATTGCATTGGGACCAATGGAGTGGGTGGGGTAGAAAGTGCTGCTGGGTATTTAGACATAAGTCCCCCAATAAATAACACCATATATAGATTCTACAGTCCCTAGTGAGTATTCTCAACATCACTTTTACCTCAGCATATAGAATATTTTTTTCCTCTACAAGCCAATATTTAATTAATATAGTATATTGCAGTGATATGGTGGGTGTAGTAAGGGGTCACCCGCACTCTGTATCAAACCCGTTAGTCAGCATAAGACACCAATTTAAGTTTTTCAGATTCTATTGAGTAATTCTAATTACATATTTGTTTTTTGATTAAAGGTGTATTTCTTTAAATATAGCTTTCAACATACTATGTGTGTAAACTTTCTAAAGAAATGCTGGTATAATACAATATAAAAAAATGTCAAATTATCCATATATTTTCAAAGGTGGTTGCAATTCTGTGAAAAACAGCTGTACTGCACTAGTGTGTTTTATGACAACAACAAAAAACTCCCAGCTCAGAGTAGGTTTTAGGATGGCGTTAAGACACTGCCCAGGAGTAGAATCAACTCATAAAAGTTTTTCAGCTGGTAATCATGACAGTTTGAGGTAACGCAAAGGAAAGATAGTGCTGACGCTCATTGACATTGTTGCAAATAATGGGGAATAACCAAATGTGAAGAGACATCGCCAGCTGTGAACTCTATAGCATGATTCAGATAACCATAGTGAATGTGACTGTACATCAATTGTTGCAATGGTAAAACATTTGAGATCATTTTCACCTGACACGATCACTTTGCTTACACTTAATTATTTCCTAATATGTTGGCATGCATAAACTTTTTCTTGAACCAATTCTGATGGTTGTTAAATGTGGATTTGACAATATTACCGTTATATCTACACACACACGTCAACAACTCTAAATCACTTTGGCAGCAGAGTAGGCATGAAGTCACTTGCCGATAATGTTGCATACAACGTTTGAAAGATCTATCATTATAATCGAAACTCATAGATGCCTTAAATTGCCCAACTTATAGACATGCCCAATATAGGCATCTTGTTTAACAACGTGATGTTGCGCTCCAAAGGGATAACTTGAAATAACTTTGTTGGGCTAGTGGGCAGTATTTTGACATGGATGACAAGCGTGCCCAAAGTAAACTGCCTGTTACTCAAGCCCAGAAGCTAGGATATGCATATAATTGGTAGATTTGGATAGAAAACACTATAACGGTTCTAAAACTGTTAAAATCATGTCTGTGAGTATAACAGAACTGATATGGCAGGTGAAAACCCAAGGACAAACCATCCAGAAAAAAAACAAATTCAGCCCACCTTTGATTCCAATTACTGTCATTTTTAATATGAAGGGAAAGCCTCCCAGATTGCAGTTCCTAGGGTTTCCACTAGATGTCAACAGTCTTTAGAAAGAGTTTTAGGCTTGTTTTTGGAAAAATGAGCTAGAATTTGTAGTTTTTATAAGTGGCTCCCATTTTTGCTGTAGTGTTTGTTACGCGTACTGGCGAATGTGCGTACTTTGTTGTTTATCTCCTGTAATGACAATAACAATTCTCCGCCTTCATTTTTTATCGTTTATTTACATATTAGGGTACCTGATGTTTGATTATAAACATTGTTGACTTGTTTGGAGAAGTTTATTAGTAACGTTTGGGATTCATTTTGTATGCATTTTGAAAGAGGGAAACCGGTGGATTATTGAATGAAGCGCGCCAGCTAAACTGAGTTTTTGGGGATATAAAGAAGGACATTATCGAACAAAACGACCATTTGTGATGTAGCTGGGACCTTTTGGAGTGCCATCTAGAAGAAAAAGAAACGCACACCTATTTAGGCGAGGTGCTGGCTAGTGGAGTAGAAAACTTAAAAATAAAGGAGAGCCGCACACTCTAGGAGCTCAGATGCAAAAATATTTAATTTACCAACGTTTCGACAGGCAAGCTGTCTTCATCAGGGTACAATCACAGCCACTGCGGGATGACTCGTTTATATATAGTGTCAAGACACACAGGTGTATGTAATCATGGCCAAGAGTGGCCTAATATCATTGGTTAATTTCTCAAATATTAAAATGGCATAGAAAGAGCAGCATACAATAAATACAAATGGATAGCATACGATCATAGACTCACTTAAGACCACACAAGCCTACAAACAACCACAATGGCAAAGTCACAACAATCACAAGAATGGCTTCAGATCAAAGTCCACGTTGAGACCGAAGGGAGCAAGGGTCTTTAAGTTAAAGATCCAAGCAGCCTCACGTTTTAACAATAAATTATCAAGGTCACCCTCTCTCCTAGGGAGGGTGACATGTTCGATGCCAATATAACGCAGAGACGAAATCGAGTGGCCTGCCTCCAAAAAGTGGGCCGCAACTGGGTAGGTCAAGTTTTGGCACCTAATGGTGCTACGATGCTCTGAGATACGTACTTTTAATTCACGCTTTGTTTTACCCACATAATTTTTACCACAAGGACAAGTTATAAGATAAATAACTGCCTTAGTGGAGCACGTAATAATACCTTTGATTGGGATCGATTTCCCTGTTTGTGGGTGTTTGAAGGATCTGCATTTATAAGTGCCATTGCATTGAGCACAGCCATTACACTTATAATTTCCATCCAGTAGGGGCGCAAATAGACGTTGTTCAGGAACATCTTGGGGTGGCAAATCAGAGTGTACCAATTGGTCTCTGAGATTTCTGCCCCGCGAAAAAAACAACCAAGGGAAGGTCTGAAAACACATTACCGAGACTATCATCGGATTTTAGAATGTGCCAATGTTTGTGAACGATTCCCTTAATTTGTTCAGAGCGCTTTGAATAGCGGGTAGTTAGAATACAAGAATGCGTCTTTTTGCGAGACTGCCCTTGAAAAAGGTCATGTCTCGRTTTGTTTTGAATTTTCTCAATGGCAATATTAATCTGATCATTTTTGTATCCCCTCTCCTTGAACTTACTTTGCGACTCAGCCATATTTCTGTCGAAATCTGATTGTTTTTTGCAAATTCTTTTGATTCGACAGAATTGGCTGTAGGGCAAACTATTTTTCAAGGGAAGTGGGTGACAGCTATCAGCCCTCAACAAACTGTTACGATCAGTAGGTTTCCTGTAAAGATCAGTGTATAGAACATTATTTTCACACAAGATCAGAAGATCAAGAAAACTGATTTGACGTGTATCAGATTGCATAGTAAATCTCAGGTGCTCAGAACAGGAGTTAAGAAAAGCATGGAACGCCTCGAGCTGTTTTGCATCACCCCTCCATAGAACAAAAATATCATCAATATGCAGTTTCCAAATAATGATGTTAGGCAAGAAAACATTTGAGAGGATTGAAAATAGACTGTTTCTCCATGTAACCCACATACAAATTAGCATAGTTAGGAGCCATGGGGGATCCCATAGCAGTACCCTTCGTCTGAATAAAGAAATCATTTAGAAACATGAAATAGTTGTGTGTAAGTACTATTTCAGCCAATGTTATAATGCATTCACTGGAAGGTAGTTCATTAGGGTCACGTTGCAGAAGAAAATGTTCCATAGCTTCAATACCGCCCTCGTGAGGAATATTTGTGTATAACGACTCAACATCAAAAGTAACTAACAAGGTATTCTCAGGGAGAGGATCAAGAGATTCTATGATAGAGATCATACTGCTGGTGTCCTTTACAAATGAGGGGAGCTGTTCTGCGAGTGGTCTAATAAAGTCAACAAAAGTAGATAGAGGGGCCGTTACTGCATCAATGCCCTGGAGGCGCCCTATTGGGCATCAATGCCCAATAGGGCGCCCTGGAGGTCTTGTGACTTTGCCATTGTGGTTGTTTGTAGGCTTGTGTGGTCTTAAGTGAGTCTATGATCGTATGCTATCCATTTGTATTTATTGTATGCTGCTCTTTCTATGCCATTTGAATATTTGAGAAATTAACCAATGATATTAGGCCACTCTTGGCCATGATTACAGACACCTGTGTGTCTTGACACTATATATAAACGAGTCATCCCGCAGTGTCTGTGATTGTACCCTGATGAAGACAGCTTGCCTGTCGAAACGTTGGTAAATTAAATATTTTTGCATCTGAGCTCCTAGAGTGTGCGGCTCTCCTTTATTTTTAAGTTACCTTTTGGAGTGCCAACAGAAGAAGATCTTCAAAGGTAAATTATTTATTTTATTGCTATTTCTGACTTTTGTGGCGCATCTGTCTGGAAAATGTTTTTAATGCTTTTGTGTGCTGGGCGCTGTCCTCAGATAATCGCATTGTGTGCTTTTGCCGTAAAGCCTTTTTGAAATCTGACAGCGGCTGGATTAACAAGTTAAGCTTTTAACTGATGTATGACATTTTTATTTTCAAGAATGTTAAATATGACTAATTCTGTGATTTGGATTTTGCGCTCTGCAATTTCACCGGAAGTTGTCGAAATGGGACGCTAGCGTCCCACTGATCCGCAAGAAGTTTTTAACATGATGTAGGTAACTAAATAATTTAAAGAAAAACGTGATTATTTATTATCCTCGTAGTTATAAGTATTGAGGTATATCATGTGAAACAGGCCTCATCACTTTCAAAAGCACAAGAGCTAGCGTTGCATGGATTGATCATATAGAAATATCAAAACGTTATTTGAATAACCACTGCATTTTTATATTATTAAAACACCTGCTGGTTACTCTTAATTGGTTAGGACAGCTCATCAGGTCTACTAAATATCTGTCGACTAGGTGGGACTAAATAACTAGAGGATTCATACTGCATAGCTTTAATTCTTACCCAGAAAATGTCTCTATTCTCAGCAATTATAACCAATTTCCTACTCTGAGACACTTACTGGATACGGGCCCTGGTCTTTTTGGAGAATTTTTTGGGAAGTGATCTTTTTTATTAAAAATCAGTTTAAGGGCTTCCACCCATGTCTGTGTTGGCTATCAGCATGGCGTGAGGTCATGCACCTGTGCATAATTGGGGACCTGCGCATAATCACCCACATCTGGCAGCGTTTTTCTACAACCGTTTTGGCTGACGCAGCCCCTTCAAGCAAGATATTTAATATGCTTCACTAATCACCCCAGAGAGCGCAGGGGAAGGCCCTGCCGGTGCCCTTTCGCTTGAAATGAGTGTCATATCTCACTTTGTTATTGCTCAGATATAAATCCCCCAACTCCCGCCTCCCAAACACCAGCCTACCTGAAACTAGCTTTGCTGTGCTATACATATGGTGCTTCACATATGGAGGAGAGCCCGACAAGGGTTTTTCCTTTGTTTTAGTAACATTAGATCTGAAGCAACTGCATGGGTTTTAGCAGTGAGAGGCTGTAATATATCTGGCAGTGTGGATGATTACAAACATATGCAGTAGGCTCATCCCTAAGTCTGAATCCAAAACAAAAAGAAGCTCTGCTTCTACAAAACAGCCTGTGTGTGTCAGCCTTGTACTAGTCTGTAGCTCCATTATCCAGGTAAAGAACAGAATATGCATCGGCAAAGCCATTCGCTCAGTGCCATGTTCCCCACAGTGTTAACAAGGGGTCCCTTCATTCTAGGAACCCTCTCTTCTGGAGTTATATGGGCTTGCCCCCGTGGTGCCCTCAGGCCTGTTGGGTGGAAGACCAGGAAAATGAGGCCAGATTGGGGCACTGCCACGCGGGGCTCGGGCAGCCAGGGCTCAGGAATGGTTAAGCTCTGGGAGAAGGCAAAGGACTGAGCTTCCAGCGAGGGCCCAGCTCCTGCAGTCATCTTCAATCTTTATCGTTTGAGTTCTCATTCCCCCACTGGCGTCAAGAATGAGGTAAAGTCAATGGGCGTCTACATCCTCCACGGAAAACAGGTTTTAACCAGGCATATTTGGGTGACAAAAGCATGGAGCATGGAGATCTTTAACTTAAGGTGTTCCTGGCGTGATATGGAACTTCCATGTACAATAGTGTAGGCCTAAACACAGGTTGCACAAAGCTGCTTCATGTGTTTCAGGATGGCGCTATGAAGGAAAGGTGTTACCCAGTGCTTAATTTGAGCCGGATCCTGACGGAACTCTCCATTTTGGTCTGTTTCGTTCCAGAACCTATTTGGCCGGATCTGGTACCTCGTGGCATGAAAACTAATTTTCACTTTTTGCAATGTAAAAATTCTAATAAAATGATCAAAGTTAATTCGATAATTGTAATTATGGCCTATTTGTTAATTCCGCTGTACCTCCAAAAAAACGTAATGTGAAAAAGCAGATAATAATGCTAATCTGTCTGCCTTATTTATATATATTTTTTTCCCACCTTTATTTAACCAGGTAGGCTAGTTGAGAACAAGTTCTCATTTGCAACTGCGACCTGGCCAAGATAAAGCATAGCAATTCAACACATACAACACAGAGTTACACATGAAATAAACAAAACATAGTCAATAATACAGTAGAACAAAAGAAAACAAAAAGTATATATACAGTGAGTGCAAATGAGGCAAGATAAGGGAGTTAAGGCAATAAATAGGCCATGGTGGTGAAGTAATTACAATATAGCAATTACACACTGGAATGGTAGATGTGCAGAAGATGAATGTGCAAGTAGAGATACTGGGGTGTAAAGGAGCAAGATAAATAAATAAATACAGTATGGGGATGAGGTAGGTAGATAGATGGGCTGTTTACAGATGGGCTATGTACAGGTGCAGTGATCTGTGAGCTGCTCTGACAGCGGGCGCTTAAAGCTAGTGAGGGAAATATGAGTCTCCAGCTTCAGAGATTTTTGCAGTTCGTTCCAGTCATTGGCAGCAGAGAACTGGAAGGAAAGACGACCAAAGGAGGAATTGGCTTTGGGGGTGACCAGTGAGATATACCTGCTGGAGTGCGTGCTACGAGTGGGTGCTGCTATGGTGACCAGTGAGCTGAGATAAGGCGGGGCTTTACCTAGCAGAGACTTGTAAATAATCTGTAGCCAGTGGGTTTGGCGACGAGTATGAAGCGAGGGCCAACCAACGAGAGCGTACAGGTCGCAATGGTGGGTAGTGTATGGGGCTATGGTGACAAAACGGATGGCACTGTGATAGACTGCATCCAGTTTGTTGAGCAGAGTGTTGGGGGCTATTTTATAGATGACATCACCGAAGTCGAGGATCGGTAGGATGGTCAGTTTTACGAGGGTATGTTTGGCAGCATGAGTGAAGGATGCTTTGTTGCGACATAGGAAGCCAATTCTAGATTTAATTTTGGATTGGAGATGCCTAATGTGAGTCTGGAAGGAGAGTTTACAGTCTAACCAGACACCTAGGTATTTGTAGTTGTCCACGTATTCTAAGTCAGAGCCGTCCAGAGTAGTGATGCTGGACGGGCGAGCAGGTGCGGGCAGTGATCGGTTGAATAGCATGCATTTAGTTTTACTTGCATTTAAGAGCAGTTGGAGGCCACGGAAGGAGAGTTGTATGGCATTGAAGCTCGTCTGGAGGTTTGTTAACAGATTCCTCTCAATTGTACATTTTTTACTTGACTGCTATAATTACTTACATTTTCTTCCACCGTAATGTTTTGTCAGCCATCTTTGCTGAAGAAAGTCACCAGCAACGGGTGGCTCACATCAAATTTGTCATTGGAACCACTCGATATGATTGGTCATATAAAAACCTTGGGACCCAAATGCATAATGGGTGCTCTAACTCCCGCTTGTGGTGGTCTGGAGCAATGAGGGTAGATAGCGTCACGGCTTAAGTCCCACGGTGAAAGCTCACAACTTTTAAAGGAGGAACCACTGTAACAGCAGCACTGTGTAGATAAGATGCCAAATGACAAATTGTAACTTGATACAAACGTGTGACTAGAACTTAAATAAATAATTCAAGACATAAGTAGAGGATTTCAACTTCCTAGGTATGGATGTGTATCTCAAGTTGGGATTTGGCCCTTCAGGGCAAGAGTCTGTCCGTCCCTGTCAGGTATAGTGTTAACTCTCTTTGTTTTCTCCTCTGTAGGATGTGTCTGGTGCGGATGAGGCAACAAGGCCGTGAGGGGAAGTACATGTGCTGCTACAGCGTCCACTCAATGTGGGAGGATGTGGAGCAGAGGAGCAAGATCATGGGAGTATGTCCCTTAAACTCCAACCTCATGTCTTTAGCGGTCTAAAATCTGGTTGCGTATCTATCAAGCGACTGAAAGTAGCAGTGCTGCTCTACGATCAGGGCCCCTCTGCCCATGTAATCTTATTCATTATGACCTAAAAGGTTAAACTGATCCTATAATCGGACTGCTGATAATGGCTCCACTTAGCCTTCTGATTGGCTAGATGGAGTTTCCACTATTTTGCTTGCTCAATACTCATGCAGTAATTTCAGATCAAGGCTACATTACATTTTTACTGGCAGAAAACAAATGGGGATTAATTGCATATTGGATATCTCCATTGAATCAGTGTGCCGAAAAGGTACCAATGAGAGGGACAGCGGGTTGGGCGTTATCCAGATTTTCATATCGTCATACCGTCCTTCTCTCATCCCGGGATTTACGGTATTACCGGCTTAGTACACATGGTGCGCAAAAAAACAAAAAGGCCATTGGGCGTCTATTACCAGAATGCTAACACAATTAGCACAAGTAATAGTGAAGTTCCATGGAGACTGCTAGTTAAATATGCTAACGAGTGCAAACGAAAATAAACAAATTGCAAAGACGGGCAATACAGCTCATAAAGTTATACATACACTGCATGACCAAAAGTCGACCAAAAGCTCGTCGAACATCTCATTCCAAAATCATGCGCAATTAATATGGAGTTGGTACCCCGTTTGCTGCTAAAACAGCCTCCACTATTCTGGGAAGGCTTTCCATTTGCTTCCATTCAGCCACAAGTGCATTAGTGAGGTCGGCCACTGATGTTGGGCGATTAGGCCTGGCTCGCAGTCGGCATTCCAATTCATCCCAAAGGTGTTCGATGGGGTTGAGGTCAGGGCTCTATGCAGTCCAGTCAAGTTTTTCGACACTGATCTCGACAAACCATTTCTTTATGGACCTTACTTTGTGCATGGGGACATTGTCATGCTGAAACAGGAAAGGGCCTTCCCCAAACTGTTGCCACAAAGTTGGGAGCACAGAATCGTATGGAATGTCATTGTATGCTGTAGCGTTAAGATTTCCCTTCACTGAAACTTAGGGGCCTAGCCGGAACTATGAAAAACAGCCAGAGACCATTATTCCTTCTCCACCAAACTTTAGTTGGCACTGTGCATAGGGGCAGGTAGCGTTCTCCTGGCATCCGCCAAACCCAGATTCGTCCGTTGGACTGCCAGATAAGCGAGATGTATCACGCCAGAGAACACGTTTCAACTGCTCCAGATTCCAATGGCGGCGAGCTTTACACCACTCCAGCCGTCGCTTGGCATTGCGCACGGTGATCTTAGGCTTGTGTGCGGCTGCTCGGCCATGGAAACCCATTTCATGAAGCTCCCGACAAACAGTTATTGTGCTGACGTTGCTTCCAGAGGTAGTGACGGTGCCACGTTGGAAGTCACAAGGACAGACTCTTTACGCGCTTCAGCACTCGGCAGTCCCGTTCTGTGAGCTTGAGTGGCCTACCACTTCACAACTGAGCCGTTGTTGCTCCTAGACGTTTCCACTTCACAATAACAACAGTTACAGTTATCTGGGGCAGCTCTAGCAGAGCAGAAATGTGACGAACTGACTTGTTGGAAAGGTGGCATTCTATGACACTGAGCTCTTCAATAAGGCCATTCTACTGCCAATATTTGTCTATAGAGATTGAATGGCTGTGTTTTAAATTTTATACACCTGTCAGCAACGGGTGTGGCTGAAATGGCCAAATAAAGTGCTGTCCACAATTTTGTATATACAGTGCATTTGGAAAGTATTCAGACCCCTTGACTTTTTCGACATTGTTACGTTAGATTTTTTCCCCCTCATCAATCTACACACAATAACCCATAATGACAAAGCAAAAACTGTTTTTAGAAATGTTTTGAAATATCACATTCAGACCCTTTCCTCAGTACTTTTTTTAATCACCTTTGGCAGTGATTACAGCCTCGAGTCTGATTGGGTATGACACTACAAGCTTGGCACACCTGTATTTGGGGAGTTTCTCCCATTCTTCTCTGCAGATCCTCTCAAGCTCCATCAGGTTGGCTGCACAGATATTTTCAGGTCTCTCCAGAGATGTTCGATCGGGTTCAAGCCCGGGTGCTGGCTGGGCCACTCAAGGACATTCAGAGACTTGTCCCGAAGCCCCTCCTGCATTATCATGGCTGTGCGCTTAATGAAACGGTACTGTTGGAAGGTGAACCTTCACCCCATTCTGAGGTCCTGAGCGCTCTGGAGCAGGTTCTCATCATTCAGGCCAAAAAGTTAAATCTTGGTTTAATCGGACCAGAGAATCTTGTTTCTTGTGGTCTGAGTCCTTTAGGTGCCTTTTGGCAAACTCCAAGCGGGCTGTCGTGCCTTTTACTGAGGAGTGGCTTCCGTCTGGCCATTCTACCATAAAGGCCTGATTGGTGGAGTGCTGCAGAGATGGTTGTTCTTCTGGAACGTTCTCCCATCTCCACAGAGGAACTCTAGAGCAACCATCGGGTTTTTGGCCACCTCCCTGACCAAGGCCCTTCTCCCACCTTTTGCTCAGTTTTGCCGGACGGCCAACTCTAGGAAGAGTCTTGGTGGTTCCAAACTTCTTCCGTTTAAGAGTGATGGAGGCCACTGTGTTCTTGGGTACCTTCAATGCTGCATACATTTTTTGGTTCCCTTCCCCAGATCTGTGCCTCGACACAATCTTGTCTCGGAGCTCTATGGACAATTTCTTCGACCTCATGACCTGGTTTTTGCTCTGACATGCACGGTCAGCTGTGGGACCTTTATATAGACAGGTGTGTGCTTTTTCCAAATTATGTCCAATCAGTTTAATTTACCACTGGTGGACTCCAATCAAGTTGTAGAAACATCTCAAGGATGATCAATGGAAACAGTATTCACCTGAGCTCAATTTCGAGTCTCGTAGCAAAGGGTCTGAATACTTATGTAAATAAGGTATTTCTGTTTTTTATTTTTAGCACATTTGCAAAAAATTCTGAAAGCCTGTTTTCACTTTGTCATTATGAGGTATTGTGTGTAGATTGATGAGGATTTTTTAAATATATTTAATCCATTTTAAAATAATGCTGTACATATCAACATTTGGAAAAAGTCAAGGGGTCTGAATACTTTTTGAATGCAAAGTGTAGATAGGTACGAGCTACCAAATGCCATTTTTGGTGAGTTTAGACATGTACAAGCAAACTTCTTACGGCCTAGATCCCGTTAACGGGATCAATATGACAACAGCCAGTGAAAGTGCAGGGCGCCAAATTCAAACAACAGAAATCTCATAATTACAATTCCTCAAACATACAAGTATTTTACACCATTTTAAAGATAAACTTGTTGTTCATCCCACCACAGTGTCTGATTTCAAAAAGGCTTTACGACGAAAGCACACCATCTGATTATGTTAGGTCAGTACCTAGTCACAGAAAAACAGCCATTTTTTCAGCAAAAGAGAGGTGTCACAAAAAGCAGAAAGAGATCAAATTAATCACTAACCTTTGATGATCTTCATCAGATGACACTCATAGGACTTCATGTTACACAATACATCTATGTTTTGTTCAATAAAGTTCATATTTATATCCAAAAATCGTAGTTTACATTGGCGCGTTATGTTCAGTAATGTTTAGCCCCCAAAACATCCAGTGATTTTGAGGAGAGCCACATCAATTTACAGAAATACTCATAATAAACATTGATAAAAGATACAGGTGTTATACATGGAACTTTAGATAAACTTCTCTTTAATGTAACCGCTGTGTCAGATTTCAAAAAAACGTTACGGAAAAAGCACACCATGCAATTATCTGAGTACGACGCTCAGACACAAAAACCATACAGGCACCCGCCATGTTGTAGAGTCAACTGAAGTCAGAAATAGCATTATAAATATTCACTTACCTTTGATGATCTTCATCAGAATGCACTCCCAGGAATCCCAGTTCCACAATAAATGTTTGTTTTGTTCGATAAAGTCCATAATTGATGTCCAAATACCTCCTTTTTGTTCGCGCGTTTAGGTCAAAAATCCAAATTCATGATGCGCAGGCCAGACGAAAAGTAAAAAAATTCCATTACAGTTCGTAGAAACATGTCAACGATGTATAGAATCAATCTTTAGAATGTTTTTAACATAAATCTTCAATAATGTTTCAACCGGAGAATTCCTGAATGAGCTCATGGCCTTCTGGCAGACCCCTTACTCAATCAGCTCTTATTCTCTCCTCCTTTACAGTAAAAGCCTGAAACAAGGTTCTAAAGACTGTTGACATCTAGTGGAAGCCTTAGGAAGTGCAATCGGACCAAATTTCCACTGTATATTGGATAGGCAAAGAGTTGAAAAACTACAAACCTCAGATTTCCCATTTCCTGGTTGGATTTTTCTCTCAGGTTTTTGCCTGCCATATGAGTTCTGTTGTACTCACAGACATCATTCAAACAGTTTTAGAAACTTTAGAGTGGTTTCTATCCAAATCGACTAATAATACTACTAATACTATGCATATCTTAGCTTCTGAGCCTGAATAGCAGGCAGTTTACTCTGGGCACCTTATTCATCCAAGCTACTCAATACTGCCCCCCAGCCATAAGAAGTTAATGAGATACATTGTGCAAATGAACTTCATTTTGAAGCATGAAGGAAGAACTGTACTGGCTCTGGAACGGCATGTGTACATGCTGTGTCTGTGTGGAGTCTGGAGTCGCCTGGGTAACGGGCCTGCCTGCTCTGCTCAGAACAGAGGGGTGGGGGGAGCAGACTAGCTGAGAACAGAGAGGAGAAAAAAACGCAAGCAAATCAAGATAGCAGTGGCAGCTGGACAGATTTCTCAAACACGGCAAAAAGTTAACACTATATGATGCCTCTTATTAATTCAGCCACTTACTTAGAAAACTAGCAAGTTAAACTTCTGCGTTAACCCAGAATATTTTTTTTTTCATGCAGATAAAATACTAAATTAACTTTAAGCAAAACATTAGAAAATTATACTGTCTCCATTTTTCTATGATTAACATTAGAAATATGATGACCATGCATAGTTTTTGCATAAAATACCTTGCATTTTCATTGTAAGCATTTACTTGTGTGGTTGCCAGCCAAATAGCGTTCATTGTCATCTGATGAAAATTAAGCTTTTCTCTGCTGAATGTGTTGCACTAATGTATTTTCTGTGAACGAAAACTATAGTTGCACTCCCCTGATCACTCTATTGAAGCAAAAAAACACTGACTTTCAGTATAAAACGCAACCCCTGTCAATAGACATCTGGACTCACCTGTTCCCGCTTTCTCCCAATGTGCTATTTACAAACAAACGTGACTGGCTCAACTGTTCTGGAGAACTACGGTAAGCATCATAATGTAAAATATTGTGACTAGTGAAATGAAGAATGCGATCTGCTTTATGTCCTAACTGCAGTTGACTACAGGTATTTTCTTAAAGAGTAGCTACAAATATGTATATATTTTTTAAACTTCAATGAAATAGTTTTGACGGTATTGAAAAACCATCCCATGGCTATTTCTAAAAGGCAGTAAATTAGTTAACTTCTTGGCGCTACGGATCCCGTTACCGGGATCATTTTCCTAAACAACCACTGAATTGCAGAGCGCCAAATTCAAAAATAATCCTTAAAAAATATTTATAATAATGGAATCACAAGTGAAATATACCAAAACACAGCTTAGGTTGTTGTTAATCCACCTATCGTGTCAGATTTTGAAAATATGCTTTACAGCGAAAGCAATCCAAGCGTTTGTGAGTGTATCAGTAAATGCTAGAACTGTTAGCCTTAATTTAGCTTGGTCACGAAAGTCAGAAAAGCAATAAAATAAATCGCTTACCTTTGATAATCTTCGGATGTTTGCACTCACGAGACTCCCAGTTACACAAAAAGGTTATTTTTGTTCGATAAATATTAGTTTTATAACAAAAAAAGCCATTTGGGTTGCGCGTTATGTTCAGAAAACCACAGCCTCGCTCCGTTCCTGAAAGGCAGAAAAATTGCAAAAAGTATCCGTAATGTTCGTAGAAACATGTCAAATGTTTTTTATAATCAATCCTCAGGTTGTTTTTAAACATACATAATCGATAATATTTCAACCGGACGGTAACCTACTCAATAAAAGAGAGAAAGAAAATGTCGAGCTACCCCTCTCTGAACTTTACATTTTAGCCAAAAGCCTGGTTGCCTCTGCCAGGAGGCTGAAACTTTAGTAGGCTATTAGACCCCATCATAGCACTGAGACTGCACTCGTGAAGATGGTAAATTACCTTTTAATGGCGTCAGACCAAGGCTGCATCTGTCCTCGTGCTCCTAGACCTTAGTGCTGCTTTTGACACTATCGATCACTGCATTCTTTTGAAGAGATTAGAAACCCTAATTGGTCTACACGGACAAGTTCTGGCTTGGTTTATATCTTCTCTGTCAGAAATATGACAGTTCATCTCTGTGTATGGTTTGTCCTCTGACAAATCAATTGTATTTTTCGGCGTTCCTCAAGGTTCCGTTTTAGCGCCACTATTGTTTTCACTATATATTCTACCTCTTGGTGATGTCATTCGGAAACACAATGTCAACTTTCATTGCTACACGGACAACACACAGCTGTACATTTCGATGAAACATGGTGAATCTCCAAAATTGCCTACCCTGGAAGCCTGTGTTTGATAAGCATTGCATGCATATCATCGCATTTGCATAGAGCAGAAGAGTAGAGGCACTTACAGAAGTTACACACATGGGGATATTTTTTTGTAGCCTAGGGTTCGTTTTTTTTTGGTGCCTTTTTATAAATTCTACATAGTTTTACATGACTGGAGACTTTGGCAGAATCGTTTTTAATACTGCACAAATAATCGAAATGACAGGCTACTTTGAAACTGACAAACTGAGAATCTTAGATAAATAAAACAACCTTGTCTTGAATCCATCAATTTTCTAGATGTGTGGAGACTCATATTGTAGGCTACAATATGAAGTGGAAATCATTCTCCTAAAAATGCTTTCCAATTTCACTGAAATTTCATTTCACTAGCCGTTGATGGCCAATGCGGTTGTGCCAAAAGCGGATCTTTCTCTTGTTTTACTTTGTAAAACATTATTTGGAAGTTTATCAAATATTTTGGATCCTAAGATGGCGTAGCAGTCAGATGTCTTTGTCTTGTCTCGTCCCATGTGTATATATATTTTTCTTCGTGATCTTTTTAATATTTTTCCTAAACCTCAACTTCAAAATACTCTCCTGCAACCCACCTCACCCAATGTGGTGTGGATCAGTTTTTTTCTTTTTCTAAAGTATTTCTATTTACCTCCGAACTGGAATACCTCAACTGAAGCTAGCTAGCTAACTAGCTACCAACTATCAGTCAGCTAACCACTGCTAGTGGTCATCAACTAACCTTTAGCTCTGAAAGCTCTCACCAGTTCGTACAACGCGTTTCAAACCAGAGCATACCGGACCTATTTTTCTCTCCATATCCCCGAATTCCAACCAAAAACTCTGAACCTTTTCATCTGGATCATCACAGCTAGCTAACCGCAACCCGGGTTGACTATTCCTGGCTAACGTTTCCGTCCCGGAGCTAGCACCAACTAGCCTGGGGCTAGCCCATGCTAGACCCATCTCCCGGCTCACTCCTGGGCTACAATATCCGGACCCCTTCTACTGCCGGTACGGGGCACAGAACCCGCCGATCCTCTACGACTGGAATACCGACATAATCTGCTCGGATTCCAACAGGGCCCTCAGGCGCGACGCCCGCTGAAGGCCCATTCTGTTAACCTGCTAGCTACCTAGAGCTACTTGGAACCCTACTAATTCCACGACTGGTCTATCGACGTCACCGCACGAAGAGGCAAAAACAGACTTACCCCCATCGCGACGTCCCCCATAGGCTAACTTGCTAGCCCCGGTCTGCTAACTGCTAGCTTGCCTGCCCAGGTCTGCTAACTGCTAGCCCCTACTAACTACTTGCTTGCTAACCCGTCTGCTAACTGCTAGCTAGCCTGCCCCGGCCTACTAACTGTTAGCGTGTTAGCATCGGCCTGCTAACTGTCTGAATCGCCGTGTCCCCAGTCAGCCCAACCACTCACTGGACCCATATGTTCACTTGGCWACGCATGCCTCTCTCTAATATCAATATGCCTCGTCCATTACTGTCCTGGTTAGTGATTACTGTCTTATTTCACTGTAGAGCCTCTAGCCCTGCTCAATATGGCTTAATCAACCATGTTGTTCCACCTCCTGCATATGCGATGACATCACCTGGTTTAAACGTCTCTAGAGACTATATCTCTCTCATCACTACTCAATGCCTAGGTTTACCTCCAATGTACTCACATCCTACCTTACCTTTGTCTGTACACTGTGCCTTGAATCTATGCTATCATGCCCAGAAACCTGCTCCTTTTACTCTGTTCCGAATGTGCTAGACGGCCAGTTCGTATAGCATTTAGCCGTACCCTTATCTTACTGTTCCTCTGGTGATGTAGAGGTTAATCCAGGTCTTGCAGTGCCTAGCTCCACTCCCACTCCCCAGGTGCTCTCATTTGTTGACTTCTATAACCGTAAAAGCCTTGATTTCATGCATGTTAACTTCTCTAGGGTAGGGGGCAGCATTCGGAATTGTGGATGAAATGCATGCCCAAATTAAACTGCCTGCTTCTCGGGCCCAGAAGATATGACATGCATATAACTGGTATATTTGGATAGAAAACACTCTAAAGTTTCCAAAACTGTTAAAATAGTGTCTGTGAGTATAACAGAACTGATTTGGTAGGCAGAAACCTGAGAAAAATCCATTCAGGAAGTAGTTTTCTTTGTTGGGTTTGTAGTTGTCTATTCAATGCCATTACAGTATCCATTGACTTAAAACTCAAATTGCAGTTTCTATGCCTTCCACTAGATGTCAACAGTCTTTAGAAATTGTTTCAGGCTTGTATTCTGAAAAATGAGGAAGTAAGATCAGTCTGAATGAGTGGACCCTAAAGTGTCACACCGCTTTTTCATGCGCGAGACCGAGAGAGTGCCTTTCTTGTTTACCTTTTAAGTTGACGACGTTATTGTCCGGTTGAAATATTATCGATTATTTAGGCTAAAAACAACCTGAGGATTGAATATAAACATCGTTTGACATGTTTCTATGAACTTTACGGATACAATTTGGATTTTTTTGTCTTCCTGTTTTGACTGCGTTTGAGCCTGTGGATTACTGAAGAAAACGCGAACAAAACTGAGGTTTTTGGATATAAAGAGACTTTATCGAACAAAAGGAAAATTTATTGAGTAAATTAATGTCTGCTGAGTGCAACCATATGAAGATCATCAAAGATAAGGGATTCATTTTATCTCTATTTCTGACTTGTGTAACTGTTCTACTTGGCTGGTTACTGTTTGTAATGATTTGTCTAGTGGGCTATGTTCTCAAATAATCGTAAGGTATGCTTTCATCGTAAAGCATTTTTTAAATCTGACACCGTGGTTGGATTCACAAGAAGTTCATCTTTAAACCTATGTAAAATATGTTTTGTTTTCTGAATTTCTATAATGAGTATTTCTGTATTTGAATTTGGCGCCCAGCAGTTTCACTGGCTGTTGAAGAGGTGGGATGCTAACGTCTCACGTATCCAAGAGAGGTTAACATTAGAAGCCTACTCCCTAAGTTTGTTTTACTCACTGCTTTAGCACACTCTGGCAACCCGGATGTCTTAGCCGTGTCTGAATCCTGGCTAAGGAAAACCACCAAAAACCCTGAAATCTCCATTGCTAACTATAAGATTTTCCGACAAAGTAGCAAAGGGGGCGGTGTTGCAATCTACTGCAAAGATAGCCTGCAGAGTTCTGTATTACTATTCAAGTCTGTACCCAAACAATTCGAGCTTCTACTTCTAAAAATTCACCTTTCCAGAAACAAGTCTCTCACTGTTGCCGCTTGCTATAGACCTCCCTCTGCCCCCAGCTGTGCCCTCGATACCATATGTGAATTGATTGCCCCCCATCTATCTTCTGAGCTCGTGCTACTAGGTGACCTAAACTGGGACATGCTTCACACCCCGGCCGTCCTACTATCCAAGCTTGATGCCCTCAATCTCACACAAATGATCAATGAACCTACCAGGTACAACTCCAAATCCGTAAACACGGGCACCCTCATAGATGTCATCCTAACTAACTCGCCCTCCAAATACACCTCTGCTGTTTTCAATCAAGATCTCAGCGATCACTGCCTCATTGCCTGCATCCGTAATGAGTCTGCGACCAAACGACCACCCCTCATCGCTGTCAAATGCTCCTTAAAACACTTCTGCGAGCAGGCCTTTCTAATTGACCTGGCCGGGATATCCTGGAATGACATTGACCTCATCCCGTCAGTAGATGATGCCTGGCTTTTCTTGAAATGTGCCTTCCTCGCCATCTTAAATAAGCATGCCCCATTCAAAAAAAAATTGAACTAGGAATAGATATAGTCCTTGGTTCACTCCTGACCTGCCCTTGACCTGCACAAAAACATCCTGTGGCGTTCTGCATTTGCATCGAATAGCCCCCGTGATATGCAACTTTTCAGGGTAGTTAGAAACAAATATACACAGGCAGTTAGGAAAGCTAAGGCTAGCTTTTTCAAAAAAAAATGTGCATCCTGTAGTACTAACTCAAAAAAGTTCTGTGACACTGTAAAGTCCATGGAGAATAAGAGCACCTCCTCCCAGCTGCCCACTGCTCTGAGGCTAGGAAACACTGTCACCACCGATAAATCCACTATAATTGAGAATTTCAATAAGCATTTCTCTACGGCTGGCCATGCTTTCCACCTGGCTACCCCTACCCCGGTCAACTGCTTGGCACCCTCCGCAGCAATCCGCCAAAGCCCCCACCATTTCTCCTTCACCCAAATCCAGATAGCTGATGTTCTGAAAGAGCTGCAAAATCTGGACCCCTACAAATCAGCCGGGTTAGACAATCTGGACCCTCTTTCTAAAATTATCTGCCGAAATTGTTGCAACCCCTATTACTAGCCTGTTCAACCTCTCTTTCGTATCGTCTGAGATTCCCAAAGATTGGAAAGCTGCCGCGGTCATCCCCCTCTTCAAAGGGGGTGACACTCTAGACCCAAACTGCTACAGACCTATATCTATCCTACCCTGCCTTTCTAAGATCTTCGAAAGCCAAGGTAACAAACAGATTACCGACCATTTCGAATCCCACCGTACCTTCTCCGCTATGCAATCTGGTTTCAGAGCTGGTTATGGGTGCACCTCAGCCACGCTCAAGGTTCTAAACGATCATAACCGCCATCGATAAGAGACATTACTATGCAGCCGTATTCATCGACCTGGCCAAGGCTTTCGACTCTGTCAATCACCACATTCTTATTGGCTGACTCGACAGCCTTGGTTCCTCAAATGATTGCCTCGCCTGGTTTACCAACTACTTCTCAGACAGAGTTCAGTGTGTTAAATCGAAGGGCCTGTTGTCCAGACCTCTGGCAGTCTCTATGGGGGTGCCACAGGGTTCAATCCTCGGGCTGACTCTCTTCTCTGTATACATCAATGATGTTGCTCTTGCTGCGGGTGATTCTCTGATACACCTCTACGCAGACGACACCATTCTGTATATTCTGGCCTCTCTTTGCCACTGTGTTACTTAACTTCTACTTCATCACCATCCCGGATCCGGGAGCATCCTCATCAGTAAAAAGCTGACTAGCATAGCCTAGCATAGCGCCACAAGTAAATATTAGCATATAAATATCATGAAATCACAAGTCCAATACAGCAAATGAAAGATACACATCTTGTGAATCCAGCCATCATTTCATGACTCAACCACATATTTCCAATTTTTTTAAAAAGTGTTTTACAGCGAAAACACAATATAGCATTATATTAGCTTACCACAATAGCCAAACACACAACCGCATTCATTCACCGCAAAGATAGCATTCGCAAAAACCAGCAATAAATATAAAATAAATCACTAACCTTGACCAAATTCATCAGATGACAGTCCTATAACATCATGTTACACAAAACATTTATGTTTTGTTCGAAAAATGTGCATATTTAGAGCTGAAAACCGTGGTTATACATTGTGAAAATGTAGCAACTTTTTCCCAGAATGTCCGGATATATTTCTGACACTCAACTAATCTTACCAAATAACTCATCATAAACTTTACTAAAAAATACATGTTGGACAGCAAATACAGATACACTATTTCTTAATGCAATTGCCGTGTTAGATTTAAAAAAATAACTTTACCATAACAAACAGCTTACGTTATAGCGAGACAGTGCCCGCAATAAGGGCGGAAAATAGGACTAAACATTTTCCACAGAAATACGAAATAACATCATAAATGGTTCCTACTTTTGCTGAGCTTCCATCAGAATCTTGTACAAGGAGTCCTTGGTCCAGAATAATCGTTGTTTGGTTTTAGAATGTCCTCTTCTCCTGTCGAATTAGCAACCATATCTAGCCATGTGGCGCAAACGTGCCCAACTTCACCTGACGCAAAGAAAAGAGAATTCCAAAACTCGCAATAAACGTTCAATAAACTGATACAACTCGGTTGAAAAAAAACTACTTTATGATGTTTTTATCACATCTATCAAATAAAATCAGAGCCGGAGATATCTACCGTGTATACCGAAAGCTTTTCAGAAGGCAATCTGGGGTTCCTTCTCGCGCCTTCGAAGACAATGAAATTTCCAGACACGTCATTCCAAAAGCTTGTTCGACCTCAGATCAAGCTAGACACCCCATTTCACCTCCCACTGCCTGTTGACATCTAGTGGAAGGCGTATGAAGTGCATGTATATCCATAGATTTCAGGCAAATTAATAGGAAGGAACAGAGCCTCGTTTTCAGATTTTTCACTTCCTGTATGGAAGTTTGCTGCAAAATGAGTTCTGTTTTACTCACAGATATAATTCAAACGGTTTTAGAAACTTGAGTGTTTCCTATCCAATAGTAATAATAATATGCATATTGTACGAGCTAGAATAGAGTACGAGGCAGTTTAATTTGGGCACGATTTTTTCCAAAGTGAAAACAGCTCCCCCCTATTGACAAAAGGTTTTAAATGTAGATAAAATTGTGCATATTTTTGTCAAAGTTAATTCATGAAAATCGCTATTTAGCAAGTTAGCTGACTAGCTAGTGTTATGACATGAGTATGAATGAATGTTGTGTTTAATGTTTTAGGGACTCCTGAGAAAACCAGCAAACCAGGCTGTCGTCTTGTGAAACAGTGTATGTAAAGAATCTAGCTAGGTAAAGCATTTACTGCAAATTGAATGTACAATTGTGTAAGCTTGCCTTGCTTATATTTGCCATAAATGCAGCTGAAGTTACATAGCTAGCTAACTATTTACTTGCTTATTGTATAGTGGAGGATACATGGATGGATGTGTAGCTAGCTACAGTATGTAGCCGATCTATGTATGGACCCTAAAACATTTGGTATGAATATTAGTTCAGAACCTATGAACCTCAGCTATCATAGCTGTTGTATCAACTTCAAGTCTGAATGGCATTAATGAAGCCTATGGATTGAGTAGAATATAATAAATGTATTATGCCAAGGATGCAAGTCCTAAATACATGTTTTTTTTACCACACATGAGATACCCACATTGTAGCATGTACATTGAATATATTCACTGATAATGTACTCTTCCTTGACAAATAAAGGTGCGGTTCCATTCTTTGAAGATGCTGGTGTCTACGTGTATGTATTACAATTATACACTTCAACAGTGTTTACCACTCCTGCTCCTGGAACATCAATGATTACACATTGTAACTATGCAAAAGACAAGAAACATGATTTAAGTAAAGGCTGATTTGTAATTCATATATACAGAAAACAAACAGTACACTACACTTCCTATGCATATCTAACTCCCTTCATCTACATTAATCTGAGGACACAGGATAGGTGTAGTATTTCAATGAGATACTTAATTTCAACCAGTGGAAAATGTGAAACACTTTATTGAAAGTTCATTATCCAGGTGTTATAAATACATAATACTTGCATTATAAATACTATAATATTATAAATACAAGTTCAATCTGTACTTCAATGCACATATGCTGTGCACTATAAAAAAAAAGAGGAACAAAGAGGAGGTGGGGAGAGAGGTGTAGAAGACAAAGACAAAGAGATAAGAACAGAGGAGCAGGGAAGATGTCATATAATTAACGAATTACAGTGCTACCCTAAAATTCTCTCAGTTCATCACAATTACATAGTGTCCATAGCGGTGTCTCCTAAACAGCCTTGGGCCCCCAGTTAGCCTGAAGCTTAGCTTAATTAAGGAGAAGTTTATCTAAAGTTCCATGTATAATAGTTGTATCTATTAGCAATATTTATTATGAGTATTTCTGTGAATTGATGTGGCTCTCTGAAAAATCACCGCATGTTTTGGAACTACTGAACATAACACGCCAATGTAAAATTAGATTTTTGGATATAAATATTCACTTTACCGAACAAAACATACATGTATTGTGTAACATGAAGTCCTATGTGTGTCATCTGATGAAGATCATCAAAGGTTAGTGATTAATTTTATCTATATTTCTGCTTTTTGTGACAACTCTTTGGCTGGAAAAATTGCTGTGTTTTTCTGTGACTTGGTGGTGACCTAACATAATCGTTTGTGGAGCTTTCGCTGTAAAGCCTTTTTGAAATCAGACACTGTGGCTGGATTAACGAGAATTTTGTCTTTAAAATGGTGCCTAATACTTGTATGTGTCATGACGTTGGCCTGTGGGTAGGTTTATGACAGTCATAAATACCTCTTCCCCCCTTTTTCCTCTCTCTACCCTACTGATGTGAAATTTGAAAACCCCTTGGTTAACATAGAGATTTTGTACCAATACCAATACCACAGTCAGACCAGCAACACTCAGTAAGAGGATTAGTAACCACACAAGTTAAATTGCTATTGATAATAGCAACATAGGAGTCACTCAGAGTGCAGGACGCGGAAGGGAATCTCCATTGCACTCTTTCAAAGGTTACACACGCCACTAATAAATAGAACCCTCCGTTCAGGAGAAAAGTTATTAGAAGTCATGAACCACGATCACACCACGTACGACTGGTCTAATACTTAGAGTACTTCCGTCATAAGGTTAACTCCTCTGTGGATAACATAGCTATGAAGTATACTTCTTCATACCTACCGCCACTAAAATAGTGGAAGACAGTGACTGGTAGTAAAACCACTACAGACTCCCTCGACACCAATTCTGACTGACCTCCAGGCATTGACCTGAAAATTACCTGACTACGTCAGACTCATTCTGAACAAGTTGTAGTCTGCCAGGTATTACACCTGGATAACATCTAGCACACGCTAACATGAGATAGGCTACCACAAGGACATCAGGCTCAGCAGTCAGAAAACACTATGTTGAAGGACCCACAGAACAACGGAACAGTTATCTGTAACCAGTGCTTGAGAAAAGGCTATATATGAAGAAGGCCATGGGATGTCATAATTCTTGGTCGTAATAGAAAACAACAACGTGTAGGAGATATCAGGAATAGATTAATTTATTCTATGCGCACATGGCAATAGTACTCAACGATAGACCTTTAGGTATTTTGATATACAATACACCTACCTAGACCAGGAGAAAGAAATTTAGTCGCATGATGCTCGGGATCAGAGTTGGGTGGATGAATTGCGCTGCCACGGGCCCTCTTTCATCAAACGTGCCACCCACTCCTCTGACTTCCTGTCAAAAGCCATTTCCTGCCACTAATTCTGTTTTGACATTGGGAAGCAGGGGATACATAAGCTCCAGCCTGACTCAATCAAGAGCTAAACATTCAGGAAGCTAAACATTTGATTGAAAATGGTTGTCATGTTTTGGGGAGGGGGGGGCACACCAAATGCAGATTTCCTACTCACACTGGTTTAGGTTATTTGGACCCAAGAACTTGTGACTTGAAAATGTAGAACGGAGTTTCCCCAACTGACGGGTGAATTTTAATTTGGCCACCCAAACATTCAAGCAACAAAAAAAAAACCACTTATCTATTATTAATTAATTAATGAATTAATTAAATTACATTACACACACACAACACACACCAACACACACACACACACAACACCACACACACACACACACACACACACACACACACCAACCACCACCACACACACACACACCACAGTCAAAAAGTTTGCACCTTACTCTTCAAGGGGGATTTTCTTACCTTGTAGAATAATGTTGGAAGGCATCAAAACTAGAAATAACACATGGAATCATTGAGTAACTAAAAGTGTTAAAACAAATTATATTTTGTATTGAGATTCTTTCAAAAAGTAAGCACCTTTGCTTGACTGCTTGCAACACTTGGATTCTTCTCAACCAGCTTCACCTTGGGAATGCTTTTCCGAGTGGCTTGCTGAGCAACTTGTTTGGCTGCTTTTCCTTCATTCAGGGGTCCAACTCATCCCAAACCATCTCATTTCTGGTTGGGTGGGTGATTTTTGTGTAGGGCCAGGTCATCTGACGCATCACTCTCCTTGGTCAAATAGCCCTTACACAGCCTGTTAGGTGTGTTGGGTTCATTATCCTTCTTGGAAAAGAAATGATAGCCCAAACCAGATGGGATGGCCGTATTGTTGCAGAATGTGTGGAGGCATGTGGTTAAGTGTGCCTTGGAATTTCTAAATAAATAAGTGTCACCAGCAAACACCATCACACCATCCACCTCCATTGCTTTACAGTGGGACTACACATGCGGAGGGTCATCTGTTCACCTACTTTAAATTGTTTAACTTGGGTCAAACGTCAAACACAATAAGTTGGGTGAATTTTGGCCCATTCCTTCTGACAGCTGGTGTAACTGAGTTCAGTTTGAGGCCTCCTTGCTCGGCAACGCTTTTTTCAGTTCTTTTGCCACAAAGTTCTATAGGATTAGGTCAGGGCTTTGTGATGGGAACTCCAATTACCTTGACTTTGTTGGTCCATAAAGCCATTTTTGCCCACAACTTTGGAAGGTATGCTTGGTGTCATTGTCCCATTTGGAAGGGGACCCATTTGCGACCATGCTTTTAAACTTCGTTTTCAACCCACTACACAAATGTCTTTAACAAAACTGATAGTTTTTGGGCTAGTCCGGTTAGGACATCTACTTTTGTGCATGACACAAGTAATTTTTCCAACCAATTGTTTACAGACAGATTATTTCACTTATAATTCCCTGTATCACATTCCAGTGGGTCAGAAGATTTAATACACTAAATGACTTGTGCTTTAAACAGCTTGGAAAATTCCAAGAAAATGATTATGGCTTTAGAAGCCCTGATTAGTGCTAGACATCATTTGAGTGAATTGGAGGGTACCTGTGGATGTATTCAAGGCCTCCTTCAAAACTCAGTCCTCTTTTGCTTGGACATCATGGGAAAAATCAGCAAGGACCTCAGGGAAACAATTGGTATACCTCCAAGTCCGGTTCATCCTTGGGAGCAATTTCCAAACGCCTGAGGTACCACGTTCATACCTTTACAGGGACATCTAGTACGGAGCCGTATGATCGGTGAAGATTCTCCCATTGGAAATGTACGGTCCCTTACCTGACGTCCGACTTCGGTCCGGGAAAATCGCGGACGGCGTCGGGCGAGGGGCGGCCGGGGAGGCTCTTTCGGGAAGGTCATGTCGGAAATCGTTTTCGGACGTTCGGTCGCCGTTTTTATAAAATTAACAAATTTTTTGACCTTGCGCTCCGGCATTCTCGAAAATTCCCACAAGGCGGGAAAATAAATTCATATTGCAGGCGCACTTAAAACGGGGCAACGAGCGCCGGCCTTTTCTCCTAACAAATATTTCAAAGACGAAACTCGGCGAGGCGGTAGGTTTTGAGTAGAGGGATAGTTGGCCCCGAACAAGATTGGCGTCGAGCTTCGGCGGCTTTTTGAGTTATGGCCATTTTGCTTGGGATCAAAGGTTCAAAAATGAAAGTAGGGTGCAATTTGGGACCGCTTTTCACGTAAAGGTTACATAAGCTACGGTGTCAGGAAAAAAAAAAAAAATGCCGTTTATCTATTTCGAATTTAAGAAAATAGTTACCATTGACCATTTGGTGATGTTCAACGAAGAGGAATTTTTTTTTTCTAAAAAAATTCAACAGATCCAGTTGCCAGTTTGTCTCACACGAACATTTTTAAAGTGGGTTTCTTCGAAGCTCTGCGAGAATTCTGTGATTTTATTTTTGATTTTTATGAAGTAAACACACACTCTTTAACCTCTGTTAATAAGTCAGTTTCTTAACATAAAGACTTAAAGCATCAATATTAAATATAAGAAGCCTACCCCAAGGAGGGGTATGTGTCACGTTCAACTCCTATGTTCAACTGGAAGTTACCCTTAAACTTGGTGCTAGGTCAGGTTTGAAGGGTAATAAAGGTCAATTCTTTTTCAAAACTTCACTTGTGTGATAAACAAACCCTCATTGAACTTGTAATAGGTCATTTTTCCCAACAGATGTCAAAGAAAGCTCTTCTCACAACAAGAACACACACACAAAAAGGAAAGGATGGAGTGAAAAAGTACGGTGCTTAAAAGACACAAAAGCCTGCAACGGTTATTACTATTATCTCCAGGCCGTGGCCGAGTTCAACGAGATGCCCCGCTTGACCGTAGCTCGTTCGGTCTGAGCGCAGCGACCGTTACAAGAAGACGGACAAATACCGTTTTGACCTCAATGTCAATTTATTGCTTTTGGGTGACAGAGAAGAGAAACCGTTAAACGTTAGAAGCCCACACATTTTCACCTCAGGAATGTTCTTAAGGTCCTCCCGATCTGTGCAAGCCTAACCTTGGACCTTGTGGCATTAACCCTTACCAGTTTAAAGGAAGGGTGTTTACAATCAAACAATTACAATGACATGTTTTGGCCCCCATAGTAATTACATTGACTGCCACCTCTCCATTTCAACCTGAAAGCCTATGTGGGTTATGATGTCTTTATGAACCTGTCTTTAATGTCAGTCCATTCAGGGCACCATAGTCTACCTGTGTCGATTCTAAGCTTCCTGAGCACACCCGGAAGTTGTTAAATCACCCTTAAAAGTGTTTGCCATAGCCAAGCTTGCCAGTTTGAGAGAAATAGTGTCTCAGCCTATTAAATCAGTCAATTTTTAACGTACAGACTTAAACACTCAGGGATTCTGTAACAGCATACTCCAGTTGAGTGTATGTGTTTTATTTATAGCTTTCCTGTGGACAAACCCGGAAGTGCCATAACTGGTGTTCTAATGGCTGTTTCGAAGGCGTTAAAAATGTTCAAATCTTTCCAAAACTTTCATATATGTGATAAGGAACAACCCCTCATGAACTGTAAAATCAGTCCCTTTCATTCCATCAGCATAAAAAAAAAAAAAAAAAAAACACACCGACAAGAAATGTGGAGGGACACACTGAGGGCTTAAGAGCAGGACAGGCCTGTTAGTAGTCACTTTTGTTCCAACTTTTAAAGAAAACCGTCGGACCTAGAGTTCTGAAAAATTTACAAACTGTTCTTGACCTCAAGTCGGATTTGTGCACAGGATTATTGTGCTCTAGAAGGTTCTCGGATCGATAAAAAAGCCTTCTGTATTTTGCCATGTTCAATTCATTTTGACCTCAACGAAACGGACGACATTTGGAAAAGTCCCAGAGTCTCAGACTAGGTGCGTTGAAACCGGCTCGGGCCCATTTAGATGACAAGACCCCAAACAAGCCTGTTTGATTGCTCATTCAAGGGCCCCGTAGCAAGGCAATGGAAAAAAGTGGATTTCAGAACCAAATTAGGTTTTGCTCGGGACCGAATGAACCTATCGAGCCGAAACTTGGGATTCGAGGTCGCCTCACATAGGCTAAACATAATGGCGTGAAACTGGGACCCCGCAGCTAGAACATAACTAGTATTATTTGTTTTATTTATGGTTTAAATAGAAGTTCGCTGTGAATTTTGGCCTGCTTCTGAAAATATGTTATAAAGTTGCATCTAAAAAGGAGTTTTGGAAAAAGTGAGTTTTGGAGTCAGATGTATCAGTTTGGTGTCTGAAAAATATCTTATTTGGACTGATGTACCTGACTTGCTCGTTTGACTTTTGTACTTTTGCATATGTTTCAACGGGAGTACCATGAGGAAAAAAGCGACACGATGAAATTTCACGAAACGAAGCGATGGAGATGAACCACTATCACTTTGCCCGACCATCCTGAGGTCATCAGACGTTGACTTGCATTTGTAAAGTTATTTTAAGAATGCCGTTAGATTTTGCAATATGATTCAACATCCAAATCATATTGCAAATGGCCCGTTTATTTGCCAATATGATGTGATGCTTGAATCATATTGCAAATCTAACGGGATCTTTAAATACTTTACAAATGCAAAAGTCCAACGGTCTGATGACCTTCAGGATGGACCGGGCAGTGAAGTGGTTCCTCTCCATCGCTCGTTTCGTGAAATTTCATCATGTCGCTTTATTCCTTCATGGTACCTCCCCGTTGAAAACATATGCAAAATGGACAAAATCAGCTGCAAGTCAACTAGCAAATGTCAACAAAAGTCAACTACGCAAGTGCCATCAGTCAATTAACATCTTTCAGACACCCAAAACTTGATACCATCTGACTTCCCAACTCACTTTTTCAACTTCCTTAGAAGCCAACTGTCAAATAAATTTCAGAGGGCAGGCCCAAAGCTCACAGCGCCTTCCATGAATGCACCAAAAATAGCATTCTTGAAATGCACCACTAAAATGAGCATCACCATAGTTCTCCAGGCCGTTTGCCGAATTTCAACGAATGCCCCGCTTGGACGTAGCTCGCTCGGTCTGAGCCGGCAGCGACCGTTTACAAGATATGGTCCCAAATGACCCTTTGAATCAATTGTCAATTTATTTGCTTTTTGGGAGAACAGCGAGAGAACCGTTAAGGTTAGGAAGGCACCAATTTCACTCAGGAATGTTCTTAAGGTCCTCCCGATCTTGCCCAAGCCTAACCACTTTGACCGTGTGGCAATTAACCCTTCATAGTAAAAAGAAGGTGTTTAGATCAAACCGTTTTACAATGACTTTTGCCCCATAGGGAATACATTGACTGCTCCTCTTTAAATTCAACCTGGGAGACCTTATGTGGGTTATTGAGGTCTTATGAACCGTCTTTGATAACAATCCATTTTCAGGCCACTATGAGGTCTACCTTGTTGATTTTAAGCTACCTGGACCAACCGAGAAGTGGTTAAAACACCCTAAAAGGTGTCCTGATATACATTGACTTGCAATTTTTGAAAATCACTGCATTCAACCTATTGTAATCATCAATTTCTTAACGTATAGACTTAAAATTTCAGGAATTCTGTAACAGCATACCCCAATTCAAGATATGTGTTACCTATAGCTTCCTGTGCCAAACCGGAAGTCCTTAAATGGTGTTCATGGGTTGCTGTTTCGAAGGGTTAAAAAAAGTCAGATCTTTTCCAAAAAACTTTAAGTAAAGTGTGATTTAGGCACCTTCATTGAACTGTAAATCAGTCATTTCTCTTAAACAGATGTCAAAGAAAAAGCTCTCACACACACACACAGCAGGGATGGAGTGAAAAAGTACGGTGCTTAAAGCCACACAAAGCCGACAATGGCATGACCATTATCTCTTAGGCCGTGCGAGTTCAACGAGATGCCCCGCTTTGACCGTAGCTCATTCGGTCTGGCCACAGCTTAACAGTGACAAGAGACAGGAGCAAAATGACTTTTGACCTCAATGTCAATTCTATTTGTTTTTTGGGAGGACAGCGAGCAGAACCGTTTAGGGTTTAGAAACACAATTTGACCTTCAGGAATTTCTTTTAGGTCCTCCCGATCTGTGCAAGCCTAACCTTGACCTTGTGGCCATTAACCCTAACAGTGAAACAGGTTTTTACACTCTTTCACAGTTTACATTGGACATCTCTCTCCATTGGAAATACATTGACTGCACCTCCAAATTCAACCTGAAGGCCTTGTGGGTTATGAAGGTCTTAGGACCTGTCTTTGATTGTCAGTTCCTCAGGCCATCATAAGGATCTACCGTGTCGATTCTAAGCTTCCTGGAGCAACCGGAAGTGGTTAAAATTTCACCCTAAAAGTGTTTGCAATACTCAACCTGCAGTTTGGAGAAATAGTTTGCATTCAGCCTATGTAAACACTGAGTTCTTAACGTATAAGACTTAAAAACTCAGGATTCTGAAAAGGCCTACTCCAATGGGGGGGAGGGATTATTTGTGTTTTTTTACTGTCAGGCTTCCTGGCAAACGAAGTGCCATAATTTGTGTCCAAAAAGAGTTGTTTTGAAGGGTTAAAAAAGTTAAATCTTTTCCAAAAACTTCCATAAATTTGTTGATTAGGGCACCTTTCCTGAACTGTAAATCAGTTCATTAGTTCCCATCAGATTTCAAAGAAAAAATACACACCCTAACAGAAAATTGATGGAGCGGACCACACTGAGGGGCTAAGAGGCAGACCAGTTGCCTGTGGTTAGTTACTTTTGTTCCTCTTTTTAAAGGACCGTTAGACCTTGAGTTTCTGAAAATTTACAAACCTGTTCTAGACCCAGGTCGATTTGTTGCACAGTTGAATTATGTGAGCTCTTAGAAGGTTCTCGATTGATAAAAAAAGCCTCTGTATTTGCCATGTTTTCAATTCATTTTGACCTCAACGAAACTGGCGACGTTTAGAAAAGTTCCAGAGTCTCAAGACTTAGGTGATTTGACCGGCTCGGGCCATAGAGACAAACCCCAACAAGCCTGTTCGATTTTGTTTTCTAAAGTATTTTAAAGTTATGCACGTTAAATTGCAAATATGATTCAAAACATCATATTGCAAAAAGTAACAGTGTGTGTATATGTTTGCAATATGATTCAACACATATATGCAAACGTAAACAGTTGTGTGTTACTTTTGCATATGATGTGTTTGAATTCATATTGAAACATAACAGTGTGTGTTAACTTTTTGCAATATGATGTGTTGAAATTTCTTATTGGCAAATTTAACGTGCATTTCTTTTAAATAAAACCCTATGTGGGTTATGAATGTTTATGAACCAGTCTTCAATGACAATCCATCAAAGCCCACTATGAGGTCTACCTGTGTCGATTCTAAGGCTTCCTGGAGCAACCAGAAGTGATAAAATCACCCCTAAAAGTGTTATGCCATAGCAACCAGGCAGTTTTTGTTGATTTATAGTTGCATTCAACCCTGTGTAAATCAGTCAGATCTTAACGTATAGGACTTAAAACTCAGGATTCTCTAAGAGCATACCCCGATCGCATATGTCTTTATTATAGCTTCCTGTGACACCCAGAAGGGCTCTTTAAGATGGTGTCATTAGATGCTGTTTTGAAGGTTAAAAGTCAGAACTTTTCCAAAAACTTCATACTATGTGACTTAGACAACCCTCATGAACTGCTAAATCAGTCATTTCTTCCCAACAGATGTCAAAGAAAAGCTTCTTTGTCTTCCCCCCATCCCATCAAACCCCTACCCAACCACCCACACAAAAAAGCAAGGGATGGAGTTGAAAAAAGAATTACGGTCGTTTTAAAGACACACAAGACTGCGACGGGTATTACTAATATCTTCCAGGGCCGTGGCCGAGTTCAACGAGCATGCCCCGCTTGGACCGTAGCTCGCTCGGGTCTGAAGCAACCAGGGCGACCGTTACAAGGATAAACGGACACAAATGACCTATTGCCTCCATGTCAATTTGATTTGCTTTTGGTGAGACAGAGAGAGGAACCGTTCAGGTTAGAAGCACAATTTTACCTCAGGAACACTGCCTAAGGTCCTCGCATCTGGTGCAAGCCTAACCTTGAACTCTGTGGCATTAAACCCTTCACAGTTAAAGAATGTGTTTTCACCATCAAACAGTTATACAATGAAATGTAGCCCCATAGGAATACATTTGACGTGCACCTCTAAATTCAAACCTGAAAGCCTATGTGGGTCTATGAATGTCTTATGAACCTGTCTTTGCATACAATCATCAGGCACCTATGAAGGCTACCTGTTGGTTGATTCTAAGCTTCCTGGACAAACCGGACAGTGTTAAACTCACCCTAAAAGTGTTTTGTTCCATTACCCCAACCAGCAGTTTGTGATATATATAGTGCATTCAAACCCGTGTAAATCAGTCCAGTTCTTAACGTATAGACTTAAAATCAGGCATTTCTCTAAGCAGCATACCCGATCAGCATATGTTCTTTACCTACCTAGCTCCTGTGCAACCGAGTGCCCTAAAATGGGATCATGGGTGGCTTGTTTTCGAAAACGGTAAAAAAGTTCAGATCTTCCAAAACCTTTAAGTGAATTGTGATTAGGCAACTTCATGAACTGTAAATCAGTCATTTTCTCGAACCAGATTGTCAAAGAAAAGCTCACACACACCACAAACATAGCTCCAAACTCGTTTTTGCACTGGCATTATTTTTAGTTTACCAGTAATGCCCTGGGTTGAAACTGCGTTAAGGGGGGCATTCCAGACTTCCAAACCCGCTCTGGGAGCACTGTTCGACTGACAAAACATCAGTGGGTGTTTGGCTGAGTGCATTTTATGGAGGTTTTCCACAAAAAAGTCAGAAATAATTCAATGTTTTTTTGCTTCCTTGAAAAATATTTTTGTTTTCATTGTCTTCGAGTCCAATGGCCTTGAGTGATTATGGAGTTTTTCCAAAAACTCGAAAAATATTCTAAGGTCCCAATACTTTTCGTGCACCTTGGTATTTTTTTTTAGGACCAGATGCCTGGACTGAAATTGAGTGCTTTAGGGGGCATCCGGAACTTCCATACCCGCTTCTGGGAGCACTGTTCGACGGACGAAAATCAATGGGTGTTGGCCTGAGTGATTTATGGAGGTTTTCCAAAAAAGTCAGAAAATATTCTGTTTTTTTCTGAAAAATATTTTTTGTTTTTATTCTCGAGTCAATGGGCCTGAGTGATATATGGAGTTTTTCCAAAAACTCGAAAAATATTCTAAGTTCCAAAATGCACCTGGTTATTTTTTTAGGGTTACCAGATGCCTGGATGAAATTGCGTTTAGGGGGCATCCGGACTTCCATACCCGCTTCTGGAGCACTATTCGACGGACGAAAATCAATGGTGTTTGGCCTGAGGGATTTTTTGGAGGTTTTCCAAAAAAGTCAGAAAATATTCTGTTTTTTTTTCTGAAAAAATATTTTAGTTATTTTCTTCTCGAGTCAATGGGGTCTGGCACTGAGTGATTTAGGGAGGTTTCCCAAAAAAGTAAAAAAAACAATATTTTTCATGTTTTCATGTCATTTTTTCAAAACGGTTTTAAATGCTTTTAGGTGTCATCCAGACGTCCATTGGAGCACGTATACTACGGCCCCAAATCAAATGGGGTGCTGGCCTGAGTGATTTATGGAGGTTTGTGGGGGTGATAAGTACAAGTAAACATTTATAAAAAATGATGATAAAAAATGTGACTAAAGTATTTTCATTCACCTTCTTATTCATGTGTAATTGACGTACAAATCAAACAGAATTCAAAAACCGGTCCAAAAGCACTTTTTTTAATGAATATATGTTTTTTTCCACATTTTTAACATTTTTTGACTTTTTAACTTTTGGACTTTTGACTTCCTATGAAATCACATTCCAAATGCACAAAACATATTCCTTAAGTACAAGTAAACATTTATTAAAAATTATGACAGTAAAATGTGACTAAAGTATTTTCATACAGTTCTTATACATGTGTAATTGACGTAACAATCGAAAAGAATTTCAAAAAAACGGTCCAGAATGCACTTTTTTTTAAAGGGGGTGATACGTTTTTCCAAAATATTTGACATTTTTGACTTTATTACTTTTGACTTCCTTATGAAATCACATTCCAAATGCACAAAACATATTCCTTAAGTCCAAATAAATATGTCAAATTATTATGTTTAATAGAATTTGACAAAAGTATTTTCATACAGTTCTCAACATGTGTAATTGACATAAAAATCGAAAGAATTTCGAAAAACGATTCAGAAAGTACTTTTTTTAAAGGGGGTGATACATTTTTTCCAAAATTTTGACATTTTTGACTTTTGACTTTTGACTTCTATGAAATCACATTCCAAATGCACAAAACATATTCCTTAAGTCCAAATAAATATGTCAAAAATATTTATTGTATAATTTGACAAAAGTATTTTCATACAGTTCTTACACATGTGTAATTGACATAAAAATCGAAAGAATTTCGAAAAACGTCCAGAAAGCACTTTTTTAAAGGGGGTGATACGTTTTTTCCAAATTTTTGACATTTTTGACTTTTTGACTTTTGACTTCCTATGAAATCACATTCCAAATGCACAAAAACATATTGCTTAAGGCAAAATAAAAATGTCAAAAAAATTATGTTAATAAAATTTGACAAAAGTATTTTCATACAGTTCTTACACATGTGTAATTGACATAAAAAATCGAAAGAATTTCGAAAAACGTGTCCAGAAAGCACTTTTTAAGGGTGATAAGTTTTTGCCAAAATTGTCAAAATCTCAAAATTTGACTCTTGGGTTCTTGACTTGCGTTACAGTAAGCCTATGAAAAAATAAGATGGAACTCACACGCCCACTATAGGAATTTTGGGGTGTTACACAGCTCATTTACAATATGGCATTTGCCACCAACTTTGCACGAAAACAGCGCCGGTTGTAATATGAAATCCCACACAATCCCATCGTGTGTATGGTTCGCTCTCTGCCAATAAGTTGCCATGTTATTTTGTACAATTGGGGGGTTATGGAATGTTACAACCATTACATCTGTACGAACAATAGTACGCAAGTATTAAAACCATGGACCACGCGTATGCACCTTAACCATCTAATTGGACTGTATTCTATCTACGTCCATGGTCTTGGCTAATGTCATGTCTTTCCTAGTTTGCGGGTGTTTGCTTAGGGTACTATCCTAAGTTGATAACTATATGATAAGTCTACAGCTGTAAGGCACTAGTTTTGGGCAGTCTACAGGGATGACCTATGGACTTCTGAGAAAACTGTGAGTGCTGTAGCTGTAGAGTTAAAGGCCTCAAAATAAATGTTCAACTTTACTAAGGCTGGTATTTTGCTCGGACCCTTTAAGTGATCCTAGCATAAATCCTAATTGGATGTTCCGTTGTGCATGTGCGTTTATTGCTTACGCAACTGCACAGTCAAGGAAGTAAACCCCAGTATNGGGATGAGGTAGTTGGATGGACTATTTACAGATGGGCTATGTACAGGTGCAGTAATCTGTGAGCTGCTCTGACAGCTGGTGCTTAAAGCTAGTGAGGGAGGTAAGAGTCTCCAGCTTTAGTGATTTTTGCAGTTCATTCCAGTCATTGGAAGCAGAGAACTGGAAGGAGAGGCTGCCAAAAGGAAGAATTGGCTTTGGGGGTGACCAGTGAGATATACCTGCTGGAGCGTGTGCTACGGGTGGGTGCTGCTATGGTGACCAGTGAGCTGAGATAAGGCGGGGCTTTACCTAGCAAAGACTTCTCGATGACCTGGAGCCAGTGGGTTTGACGACGAATATGAAGCGAGGGCCATCTAACGAGAGCATACAGGTCGCAGTGGTGGGTAGCATATGGGGCTTTGGTGACAAAACGGATGGCACTGTGACAGACTGCATCCAGTTTGTTGAGTAGAGTGTTGAAGGTTATTTTGTAAATGACATCGCAGAAGTCGAGGATCGGTAGGATGGTCAGTTTTACGAGAGTATGTTTGGCAGCATGAGTGAAGGAGGCTTTGTTGCGAAATAGGAAGCTGATTCTAGATTTAATTTTGGATTGGAGATGTTTAATGTGAGTCTGGAAGGAGAGTTTACAGTCTAACCAGACACCTAGGTATTTGTAGTTGTCCACATATTCTAAGTCAGAGCCGTCCAGAGTAGTGATGCTGGTCGGGTGGGTGGGTGCGGGCAGCGATCGATTGAATAGCATGCATTTAGTTTTACTGGCATTTAAGAGCAGTTGGAGGCCTCGGAAGGAGTGTTGTATGGCATTGAAGCTCGTCTGGAGGTTAGTTAACACAGTGTCCAAGGAAGGGCCAGATGTATACAGAATGGTGTCGTCTGCGTAGAGGTGGATCAGAGACTCACCAGCAGCAAGAGTGACATCGTTGATATATACAGAGAAAAGAGTCGGCCCGAGAATTTAACCCTGTGGCACCCCCATAGAGACTGCCAGAGGTCCGGACAACAGCACCACCGATTTGACACACTGAACTCTATCAGCGAAGTAGTTGGTGAACCAGACGAGGCAGTCATTTGAGAAACCAAGGCTGTCGAGTCTGCCAATAAGAATGTTGTGATTGACGGAGTTGAAAGCCTTGGCAAGGTCGATGAAGACGGCTGCACAGTAATGTCTCTTATCGATGCCGGTTATGATATCGTTTAGGACCTTGAGCGTGGCTGAGGTGCACCCATGACCAGTTCGAAAACTAAACTCATCCAGATACCTCAGGCGGCAAAACCTAGAGACTTCCTTAGTATTAGATTTTGTGCACCCGCTGTTATTGACAAATAGACACAGGCCCTCGTCTTAATCGAAGGCAGCTGTTCTATCTTGCCGATGCACGGAAAACCCAGCCAGCCGTATTTTATGTCGTTGTTCAGCCACGACTCTGAAATATAAGATATTACAGTTGTTAATGTCCCGTTTTAAACGGATCAAGTTTATAATCTAGTGATTCCACGTTGGCCAATAGGACGGATGGTAGAGGCTGGTTACCCACTCGCCGTTGGATCCACGTTGGCCAATAGGACGGATGGTAGAAGCTGGTTACCCACTCACCGTTGGATCCACGTTGGCCAATAGGACGGATGGTAGAGGCTGGTTACCCACTCACCGTTGGATCCACGTTGGCCAATAGGACGGATGGTAGAGGCTGGTTACCCACTCGCCGTTGGATCCACGTTGGCCAATAGGACGGATGGTAGAGGCTGGTTACCCACTCGCGTTGGATCCACGTTGGCAATAGGACGGATGGTAGAGCTGGTTACCCACTCGCCGTTGAATCCACGTTGGCCAATAGGACGGATGGAGGGCTGGTTACCCACTCCCGTTGGATCCACGTCGGCCAATAGGACGGATGGTAGAGGCTGGTTACCCACTCGCCTGTGATCCACGTCGGCCAATAGGACGGATGGTAGAGGCTGGTTACCCACTCGCCGTGGATCACGTGGCCAATAGGACGGATGGTAGAGGGCTGGTTTACCCACTCGCCGTTGGATCCACGTCGGCCAATAGGACGGATGGTAGAGGCTGGTTACCCACTCGCGTCGATCCACGTCGGCCAATAGGACGGATGGTAAGAGGCTGTACCTCTCGCCGTCGGATCCACGTCGGCCAATAGGACGGATGGTAGAGGCTGGTTACCCACTCGCCGTTGGATCCACGACGGCCAATAGGACGGATGGTAGAGGCTGGTTACCCACTCGCCGTTGGATCCACGTCGGCCAATAGGACGGATGGTAGAGGCTGGTTACCCTCTCGCCGTTGGATCCACGTCGGCCAATAGGACGGATGGTAGAGACTGGTTACCCACTCGCCGTTGGATTCTAACGAGGCACCCCGACCTACGTCTCCTAGAACTCCGTGTCTTCTTCATGCGAATGACAAGGATTTGGGCCTGGTCCGGTACCAGCAGTAAATCCTTTGTGTTCGACTCGTTAAAGAAAAAAATCTGTCCAGTTCGAGGTGAGTAATCGATGTTCTGATGTCCAGAAGTTCTTTTCATACACGTATGTGGTTGAATCTAGACGAGGGACATGTAACAGGTGTGTGTGTGTGTGTGTGTGTGTGTGTCCAAGAGCAATCAGATAGATTACAAGGTACTCAAAGCCCCCTAGACTGGAAAGCAGAGGTTAGGCCTCTCCATGCTTGACTCACTTACTATAGCACTCTAAATACTTAATGTTTAACAACTCCATTAAACAGGCTAACATGAGAGAGACAGGGAGAGTGAGAGAGACAGAAAGAGAGTGAGATAAAAAGAGAGACAGAGAGAGTAAGAGAAAGAGAGGAGATGAGAGAAAGAGAGGAGATGAGAGAAAGAGAGGAGATGAGAGAAAGAAAGATATGGTAAAGGAGAGGAGATGAAAGAAGGAAAGATATGGTAAAGGAGAGGAGATGAGAGAAAGAGAGGAGATGAGAGAAAGAGAGATATGGTAAAGGAGAGGAGATGAGAGAAGGAAAGATATGCTAAAGGAGAGGATATGAGGAGACGAGAGTAGGAAAGCAACAATGTAGGTATCAGCTGTGTGTGCATCCTCTCACAACACAGTTTCCCCTCTTAAATACTATTACCTCACATGGGGAGGGGAGAGATAACCCTGACCCCTAGTTAGGGAGAGGTTGACCTCTGGAATTAAGGAGAACCCTGACCTCTGGACAGGGACAGGTCAGCCTGTTATTATAAAGGTCACATGATGAACAGCCTGCTGTCATCGTTCACACACACACACACACACACACACACACACACACACACACACACACACACA
>NW_019957549.1:98875-109248 GCF_002910315.2 Salvelinus sp. IW2-2015
TTTCCCGGGCCTGGAAATGATTGATTTCCCCCTCCAGGATGTAGAAGCTGTCTTCATTAAAGTGTGGGGATTCTAGTGGGGGGATATAGGTAGCACACAGGAGGACATTTTTCTCTGTTGAGATCATTTCCTTTTGAATTACTAGCCAAATTTAAAAATGTTCCTGTTTTTGATAAATGTTTAATTGAGTTAGGTCTGCTCTATACCAAATTAACATATCCCCTGAGTCTCTTTCATGTTTCACACCTGGTAGTGGTGTTGGATGGGACTACCAGCTCTCTGTAACCTAGAGGGCAACCAGTGGGTCCGTCTCCTCTATACACCCACCTGGTAGTGTGGTGGATGGGACTACCAGCTCTCTGTAACCTAGAGGGCAACCAGTGGGTCCATCTCCTCTATACCACCCACCTGGTAGTGTGGTGGATGGGACTACCAGCTCTCTGTAACCTAGAGGGCAACCAGTGGGTTCGTCTCCTCTATACCACCCACCTGGTAGTGTGGGGATGGGACTACCAACTCTCTGTAACCTAGAGGGCAACCAGTGGGTCCGTCTCCTCTATACCACCACCTGGTAGTGTGGTGGATGGGACTACCAGCTCTCTGTAACCTAGAGGACAACCAGTGGGTCCGTCTCCTCTATACCACCCACCTGGTAGTGTGGTGGATGGGACTACCAACTCTCTGTAACCTAGAGGGCAACCAGTGTGTCTGTCTCCTCTATACCAGGTTTCTTGTAGGATGACAATGTCTGTATTTCTGATTTCTTTGATGAAGACCAGGTTCCTGCTCTTTAGGCCAACAGCAGATGACCTCAGGCCTGGGATATTCCAGGATGAGATGGTGAAGGCTTTGTGTTCAATAAAGTCTCCAATGTTTTTTAGTCGTGTGGTTTGGCCTCAGACCAGTAAGTTTTGAGCAGAGCCTGCTGAGCATCTGGTACATGCCATTGGCTTGGGCTAGTGTGGGGGTTGGGCCTGTTCTCTGTCATAAAGACTCCACAGGCCTTGTAGTTACAGAAACATCCATATGAGACGACATAACTTACAGAAGAGTATTGTGTGGTGGTGTGTGTGTGGTGTGTGTGTTGTGTGTGTGTGTGTTGTGTTGTGTGTGTGTGTGTGTGTGTGTGTGTGTGTGTGTGTGTGTGTGGGGTGCACACACACACACACACACACACACACACACACACACACACAATACTCTTCTGTAAGTTATGTCGTCTCATATGGATGTTCTGTAACTACAAGGCCTGTGGAGTCTTTATGACAGAGAACAGGCCCAACCCCCACACTAGCCCAAGCCAATGGCATGTACCAGATGCTCAGCAGGCTCTGCTCAAACTTACTGGTCTGAGGCCAAACCACACGACTAAAAACATTGGAGACTTTATTGAACACAAAGCCTTCACCATCTCATCCTGGAATATCCCAGGCCTGAGGTCATCTGCTGTTGGCCTAAAGAGCAGGAACCTGGTCTTCATCAAAGAAATCAGAAATACAGACATTGTCATCCTACAAGAAACCTGGTATAGAGGAGACAGACACACTGGTTGCCCTCTAGGTTACAGAGAGTTGGTAGTCCCATCCACCACACTACCAGGTGGGTGGTATAGAGGAGACGGACCCACTGGTTGNGGTAGTCCCATCCACCACACTACCAGGTGGGTGGTATAGAGGAGACGGACCCACTGGTTGCCCTCTAGGTTACAGAGAGCTGGTAGTCCCATCCAACACACTACCAGGTGTGAAACATGAAAGAGACTCAGGGGATATGTTAATTTGGTATAGAGCAGACCTAACTCAATTAAACATTTATCAAAACAGGAACATTTTAAATTTGGCTAGTAATTCAAAAGGAAATGATCTCAACAGAGAAAAATGTCCTCCTGTGTGCTACCTATATCCCCCCACTAGAATCCCCACACTTTAATGAAGACAGCTTCTACATCCTGGAGGGGGAAATCAATCATTTCCAGGCCCGGGGACATGTACTAGTCTGTGGTGACCTAAGTGCCAGAATTGGACAAGAACCTGACACCCTCAGCACACAGGGGGACAAACACCTGCCTGGAGGTGACAGCATTCCCTCCCCCATATGCCCCCCTAGGCACAACTATGACAACATAACCAACAAAAACGGGTCACAACTCCTGCAGCTCTGTCGCACGATGGGTATGTACATAGTCAATGGTAGGCTTCGAGGGGACTCCTATGGTAGGTACACATACAGCTCATCTCTTGGCACCACAGGCCTTTTTGGGTTTGTATTTTGTCCTGTAGTTCATTCAATGTGATTGGATGTGATTGGATTGGTTCTAGTAGTCTTCAAGATTATAATTGATCTTGAAGACTACTAGAACCAATCCAATCACATTGAATGAACTACAGGACAAAATACAAACCCTCTTACTCAAAAAGGCCTGTGGTGTTGACGATATCCTAAATAATAAAATATACAGACCACAACTTCCAATTCTGTGACGTGTGTGCTGAGAGTCGGTACGCAAGTTCAGGGAGTGAGGGTTTTAATAAATAAACGTAACACAATACAATACAACAACACACAAATAACGCACAGGCATGAAACTGCAACAGAATGACTCCTCACCTAAGGGAAGCATGAGGGAGTGTAGGCATGAGCCGCTGCAGGCTCCCCTGCCTCAGACAGATCGCCAGGCTCCCCTGCCTGCGCCGGTTCGTCAGGCTCTTATGCCTCAGACAGATCGCCAGGCTCCCCTGCCTCTGCCGGTTCGTCAGGCTCTTATGCCTCAGACAGATCGCCAGGCTTCCCTGCCTCTGCCGGTTCGTCAGGCTCTTATGCCTCAGACAGATCGCCAGGCTCCCCTGCCTCTGCTGGTTCGTCAGGCTTTCATGTCTCAGTTCGATATCTCCTCAGCCAGTCTGTCATGTTCCCGCGCATCAGCAGGGGTGACCGGTCCACTCCTGCACCCTGGGATCGTCCCTTTAGTTGGCGTCCTGCGCCTGGAGCCGAACGTGCCGGGGAGGGGATACCGTCACGTTAAATCTCTCTGGCGTTCTAGGTCGCCATGCTCCCGCATCTCAACCGGACTGACAGGTGTCCCACGCCTCAGCAGAGGCGACTGGTCCGTTCCTGATCCCCGGGATCATCATTTTGGTCGGCGTCCTGCGGCTGGAGCCGCGTGTCGGGGAGGGTGTACTGTCATGTGTGCTCCCTCTCCGACCTCTAGGTCACCAGGCTGCTCGTTATGGAGCACACCTGTCACCATCGTTATGCGCACCTGCACGTTGTCAGACTCACCTGGACTCTATCACTTCACTGATTACCGTCCTTATATATGTCACTCCCTTTGGTTCCTTACCCAGGCATCATTGTTTCTGTTTTAGTTTCATGTCTGTGCATTGTTTGTGTGTTCTTGTTTTGTTTTATTTATTAAAACCCTCACTCCCTGAACTTGCTTCCCGACTCTCAGCGCACTCGTCACAAATTCGTTATACATAAACTCTTTAACATCTTCCTTAGCTCTGGCATCTTTCCCAATATTTGGAACAAAGGACTGATCACCCCAATCCACAAAAGGGGAGACAAATTTGACCCAAATAACTACGTGGGTTATGCTTCAACAGAAACCTTGGGGAAATCCTCTGCATTATCATTAACAGCAGACTCGTACATTTCCTCAGTGAAAACAATGTACTGAGTAAATGTCAAATTGGATTTTTACCAAACTACCGTATGACAGACCACGTATTCACCCTGCACATCATAATTGACAAACAAACAAACCAAAACAAAGGCAAGGTCTTCTTATTGTTGATTTAAAAAAGCTTTTAACTGAATTTGGCATGAGGGTCTGCTTTACAAATTGATGGAAAGTGGTGTTGGGGAAAAAACATACAAAATTATGAAATCCATGTACACAAACAACAAGTGTGAGGTTAAAATTGGCAAAAAAACACACACATTTCTTTCCACAGGGCCGTGGAGTGAGACAGGGATGCAGCTTAAGCCCCACCCTCTTCAACATACAGTACCAGTCAAAAGTTTGGACACACCTACTCATTCAAAGGTTTTTCTTTATTTGTAATATTTTCTACATAGTATAATAATTTCAAAACTATTAAATAACGCTTACTGTATGGAATCATGTAGTAAACAAAACGTGTTAAACAAATCAAAATATATTTTAGATTTTAGATTCTTCAAAGTAGCCATCCTTTGCCTTGATGACAGCTTTGCACACTCTTGGCATTCTCTCAACCAGCTTCATGAGGTAGTCGACATGCTGCATCGTCAGTTTCAAAACTACAGGTGAGCCTTGTTAAAGAGTTTAATTTGTGAATTTCCTTGTTGTGGTGTCGCTGGTGGAAGGAATACCACAAGCAAGTCAACTACCTTTGATTGATGCTGGAATTGTCATTCCACAACGCAAAGGCAGCAAGCGCAGTCACTCAACTATCATGCAGCCCATTTCTTCACCAACTACGGAGTTGTGGGGAAAACGTGTGGAATGCCCTGAATTGTGATAAAGCGTCAGGTGGGCCCAAACAAAGAAGCACCGGTGGTTAGTCCTATGTAACTGTGCCTGGCGGATGCATGCTGTCGTTGTGGTCCATTTAGCATGCATAAAGTGAAGAACTGTTGATTTTATCAAAATCACAATTCTTCCTGTAATTATTATTAGCGTGATTAAATCTAATCATGTAGAACGTGTAAAATTGAACTACGAAGTTCGGGGCACCAATGAAAAATCTTCAGATTACAAAGTTATATATTTTCCTAATATAGTCTACTTGCAGATGATTTTAATATCTGATCAATTAGCTCTTCTTAATTGAATCGAATTATCTCCTTTACCTCACGTTAGTCCTCCCTTCCTAAACAGTCGTAACATTGGTGGTTATCTGCATGAACCCAGCTTTGACTAAAAATGAATCACTCATCAACATCAATTGTCTAATCATGATTATTTATTCCCTAATGAATGAGGAAGATTCCTAGTCGGGCTAAACCGGTATGAACGGCTCATATAGACATTTCGACCAAGGGAAGCTGGAGTAGGGCGACTGAGCTATCTAATTAAACCCGCTGTTTGCTGGTCCTAATTATAATTCATCAATAATACCGTGTCCCTCTCTCTCGCTCGAAAGTGCCTTACCATCTCTCTCTCTCTTCTCTCTCTCTCTCTCTCTCTCTCTCAGTTCTCTCTCTCTTCGTTCAGTCTCTCTCTCTCTCCCTGCCCGGCCCCGCCCTTCATCTCTCCTTGCTCTCGTCTCGTCCCTCTCTTGCTCTCTCTCTCTCTATCTCTCGCTCATCTCTCGTCTCTCTGTCTCACTCGTCTGTCTGCTCCTTTCTTCTCTTCCGGTCGTCTCGATCTCTCGTCTCTCATCCAGACACTGGCTCTGCTCTCTGACGTCCTGTCCTCTCCCCCCCTTCGCCCGCCCCTGAGCTGTGTTTCCCAGACACTGGATATCTCTGTCTCATCCCTTGCTTCTTCTGTGCCCCTCTAGCCTCCCCCCTCGAGCTGTTTCCCCAGACACGGCTGCCTTCGTCCTGTCCTCCCCCCCACGGCCGGTCGACACCCCAGTCCCCAAGCTGTTCCTCCTCCCCCCCAGAGCGACCGTGCTGACCTCTCTCTGTCCTCCCGCTCCGCCTCCCCCGAGCTTTTTCCCAGACATCTTGCTTATCCTCTCCCCCCTCTGCCCAGGAGGCCGTGCTTTCCCAGACAAGACTCTGCTCTCTCTGTTCTGCTCGCCCTTCCCCCCCTCTCCCTCCGAGCTGTTTCCCAGACACCATTCTGCTCTCCTGTTCGCATCCCCCCCCTCCCCCAGAGCTGTTTCCCCCCAGACGAGGCTCTGCTCTCCGTCTCCCGTTCGCTCCCCTCAGCCTCCCGAGGCTGGTTTCCCAGACACGTTGCCTCTCTCTCGGCCACCCGCCCCTCGCCTCCCTGAGCTGTTGTCCCCAGACACTTCTGCTCTCTGTTCTTCTCTGCTCCCCCTAACCCTCGTCCCTCCGTGCGTTCCCACCAGACCTCTGCTCTCCCCAGCGCCACTCTCTCCAGCCTCTCCGCCCGAGCTGTTTCCCCCAGACGACTCTGCTCTCCTGTTTTTCCTCACTCACCCCGCCCCTCCCCCCCGAGGCTGTTTCCCCTCCAGACACCTGCTGCTCTCCGCTGTGTCTCTATCCCAACCCCCGACGCAGACAGTGCTCCTCTGTTCTATATATGCGCTACCCCGGTTATGTCTTTGTTGTTCGCCAAGATCACTTCTGGGTCCTCGTGCTGTCCTCTCCCCCCGCTCCCCCTTGAGCTTTTGTGTTCCCAAGACACTGGTCTTTCTTTCCTTTTTTTTTTTTTTTGCTTCCTCATCTCCTCGCCCCCTACACCCCTTGAGGCTGTTCCTGCTCCCAAGACACTGCTGTCTCGGTCCCTGGGTCCTCCGGTTATGCGCAACAAAATGAACCTGCCCCCCCACCTCACGAATGAGTCCCCCACCACCTCCCTGAGTCTGTTTCCAGACACCTGCTCTCCCCTCCCCAGGCCCCGTCCCCCACGAGCTGTTTTCCCAGACAATATGCAAGACGTCTGGTGTGCTCTCCCTCTCCTCCCCACTTACTCCCGCCGTCGAGCTGTTTTCCCCACAGAACACTCTGCTCTCAAACTGGTTTCCTCTCCCCTCCGCTCCCCCGGGTTTGTTTCCCAGACACCTCTGGCTCTCCCTGTCTCGAAAACATCACTCCACCTCAGTCCCCTGGCTGTTTCCGTCAGACACTTCCTGCTCTCCTCGTCGGGGTCCCCCCGCTCGCCTCCTGGGGCTGTTTCCAAGACACAGCTCTGCTCTCCCTCTCATACCTCCTCCCTGCGGCCCGCCCGAGCTGTTTTTCGCTCCCGCATTCTTTCCCAGACAACATCGTGCTCTCGGCTCAATCTATCCTCCCTCCCCGCCGAGCTGTTTTTCCCAGACATATACTCTGCTCTCCCTGTTCTCACACGTCTCAGCGTCACCCCCGGCCTCCCCCTGAGCTGTTTTCCCAGACACTCGGCGTCTGCATCGGCTGTCCTTCTCCCCCCTCCTCCCTGAGGCCGAGCTGTTTCCCACCCAGACACTTCTGCTCTCCTAGTTCTTCCCTCGACCCCTGTTGAGGTGGCCCGCCCTCCCCCCGAGTGTTTCTCCCGCGCCCAGATCACTCTGGCTCTGCTGTCTCTCTCATACGCCGCGCCGCCTCCCACCCCTAGCTGTTATCCCAGACACTCTGCTAACGTTCACTGTCTTCCGTCCCCCCGCAGCCTGCCCCGAGCTGTGTTTCCGCCCAAGACATGAGATCGCGTGTCACTCTGCCTCTCGCTGTCATGTCCTCTGTGTCCCCCTCCTCCCTTCCCGCGCTGTTTCCCCAGAACTCTGCTTATCCTCACTGTCCCTCCCTACCTGGAGCTGTTCCTGCAGACACTGCTGCTCTCGCTGTGTCTCCTCCCCCCTCCGGCCTTCCCCGAGGCTGTGTCCGCCCCCAGACTAACTCTGGCTCCTCGTCTGTTCCTCTTCCTCTCTCCCCCCGAGCCTTGTTTCCCAGACACTCTGCTTCGTCACTGTCTCCTGCTCCTTCCCCCCTGAGGCTGTGGGTTCCCAGGACACTCTTGCTCGTCCCTGTCCTCACTCCTCTACACCCCGCACGTCTGCTCTAGAGCTGCTTTCCCAAGCACACACACTTCTGCTCTCCCTCTCGCCCCCCTCCGTCTATCCCCCGACGCATGTGTTCCCCGAGACACTTCTTGTTTCTCTCACCGCCCCTCGGGCCCCCCCGAGCTGTTTCCCGAAGACCTCTGCTCCTCCCCGTCCTCTCCGGCCACCTCAGAACCCGTGAGCTGTTTCCAGACACTCTGGCTCTCAGTCCTGCCCGTCCCCTTCCCCGACGAGCTGTTTCGCTCAGACACTTCATGCTCTCCTGTCCTCCTGCTTTACCCCCCCGAGCTGTTTTTACCCAGACACTGCTGCTCTCCGTAGTCCCCCCCCTGCCCCCCGACCTGTGTTTCCCCAGACCCTTTCTGGACTCTTCCTGCTCTCCGTAGTCACCACCCCCTCCCTCCCGAGCTGTTTCCCAGACACTCTGCTCTCCTGTCCTCGTCCCACCCCTCCCCTCGTAGCATGGTTTCCTCCCACTCAGACATCTCTGCTCTCGCTGTTCTCTCTCCCGGCCGCCCCCAACTTTGAGAGCTGTTTCCCCAGACACTTACTATGGACTCCTGCTCTCCTGTCCCATCGAGGGCTCCCCGCCCCCGCTCGCCCCGCGAGCTGTTTCCCTCTAGACATCTGGTGGCTCATCCTGTCCCACTCATTTCCCATCTCCCCCTTCGAAGGACGTGTTTCCCAGACACTCTGCTCCTCCACACTGTTCTCCTCGTACTCACCCCCCCCCTCCCGGCCGAGCTGTTTCCCAGACACTCTGCCTCTCCTCTGTCCCTCCGCGGAAGCTCTCCCCCTTCATCCTCTCCCTGAGCTGTTTCCCCAACACTCCTGGCCTCTGCCCGCTCTCCCCCCTCCATCACCGACGCGGAGCTGTTTTCCAGACACTGCCTGCTCTCCCTGTCCTCGCACTCGTCCCCCGCCCCGGAGCTGTTGTCCCAAGACAGGTTATAACTGCTGCTCTCGCTGTCCCACGTCCCCCGTCCAGCCCCCGAGCTTGTTTTCCCAGACGATTCGTAGCTCTCGCTGTTCATCTCCGCCCCATCGCTTCCCCTGAGGCTGGTTTTCCGCTCCCACTGACACTCTGGCTCTCCTCGTCCCGCGCCTCCTCCCGCCACCGTCCGAGCTGTTTCCCGAGACACTCTGCTCTCCTGTCTCTCCGCGCCCTCCCCACTGGTGTGATCTGCTTCCGCAGACAAAACTTTCTGCTCTCCTCCTGCTCCCACCCCTCCCTCGTCCGCCGAGCTGTCTTCCCAAGACACCTCTCTGCTGCTCTGCTGTCCTCGATCCCCTGCCCCACAGCGAGATCACGAGCTGGTTTCCCCCAGACCTGCACTTGGCACTCGTCGCCCCTTTGTTCGTCCTTATGTCCCTGGGAGCCTCTTATCCCGAGCAGAACGATGATCATAATAGAATACTCAACCAAAAAGTAGCAGAATATAATAAACATTTTTAGCATCAGAGTATGCAGACATTTAAGTACGTCCAAACGGTTATTTTGGGGATTGGGATTATATGCAAATCATAAATAAAGAGTCTGGGCGGCAGACATTGGTGATGAGTGTGCCTTGTGTAGCTGTGAGAGGATTGTGGTGTGTGTGTGTGTAACGTGGTGTGTGTGTGTGGTGTGCTGTAGCGGTGTGTGTGGCTTGTTGTGTAGCCCGTGGTGTCTGGTGTTGTTGGAAAGGAGTGGTGCTCTGTGTGTGAGCGGGTGAGGATGTGTGTGTGTCGGTGTGTAGCGTGGTGTGTTCTGTGTGGTAGCGTGGGTCTGTTGTGTAGCGTGTGTCTGTGGTGTGAGGATGTGTGTCTGGGATTTCTCTCCGCCCGTCATCTAAAGCAGAACACTGATTTCTCCCGGAGAATAAACTCCTTCGCTGATTCTCCTGATTTAGCATTGTCCGTGATAGAGCCCATGGGTAGAGTGGAGGCATGAGAGGAGCAACCCACTTCACAGTTTATTATGTGTGTGTGTTGTTGTGTGTGTGTGTGTGGTGGTGTGGTGTGGGTGTGGTTGGGTCGGTGTAAGTGATTTAACATGAAGAAAGACAGCAAGTGAAGTTACCAGTAACAGTCCCCAGAAATTATTAGTAGAGTTTAGTGAAAGAATGGAGAGGAGAGACAAAATAGAAACAGAGAGAGCGAGAGAGAGAGAGAGAGAGAGAGATTGGTACAAGCCAGAGAAGGGATGTGAGGAGAGAGAGATTGTAGAAAGGCAGGAGAGAGAACGGAGAGAGAGAGACATTGGTAAAAAGGCTGAGATAGGAGGAAGAGAGAAGAGAGAGCAGTTGTAAAAATGGTAGAGATATCGAGCGAGACAGGGAGGACTTGTACAGAAGGGGCTAGAGAGTAAGGGGGGGAAGAAGAAGGGAGCAGAGACATTGTAAAAGGCAAGAGAGAGGTAGAGAGACACATTGGTAAAGAAGATAGCAAGAGAGAGGGGTGAATGAGAGTATGTCATGTTGTAAAGGCAGTGACATGAGATGAGCAAGCGGGGGGTGATGAGGTAGTCCATGGTGAAAGACAGAGAGAGAGAGGGGGGGAGGGTGATGAGGTAGTCATGCTTGTTAAAGACAGAGACGAGAGGGGGGTGATGAAGGTAGGGTTCATCTGTGAAAGACGAGAGAGAGAGTGAGGGGAGGGTGATGAGGTCAGTGTTAAAAACAAGAGAGAGGGGGTGAATGAGTTAGTCATGCTTAAAGCACAGAAGAGAGGGTGAGG
>NW_019957550.1:0-8175 GCF_002910315.2 Salvelinus sp. IW2-2015
TAAGTTAAATAATCTGTCTGTAAACAATTGTTGGAACAATTACTTGTGTCATGTACAAAGTAGATGTCATAACTGATTCGCAAAAAATTTGTGGAGTGGTTGAAAACGAGTTTTAATGACTCCAACCTAAGCGTATGTAAACTTCCGACTTCAACTGTATGTCTTGAGGTCGGCATCAATTCTTACTGACCTCCAGGCATTGACTTGGAAATAGACTCATTCTGAACAGGTTGCAGCCGAACAGGATACTTGGTTTTCTTTTCATTGGCACGTGCGCTTGTGTAAGCATAAATGCACACGTACAACGGAACATTTATTGAGGATTTATGCTAGGACCGCTTAAGGGTCTGAGCAAAATACCAGCTTATTTTTAAAATATACACTGCTCAAAAAAAAAGGGAACACTAAAATAACACATCCTAGATCTGAATGAATGAAATATTCTTATTAAATACTTTTTTCTTTACATAGTTGAATGTGCTGACAACAAAATCACACAAAAATTATCAATGGAAATCAAATGTATCAACCCATGGAGGTCTGAATTTGGAGTCACACTCAAAATTAAAGTGGAAAACACACTACAGGTGATCCAACTTTGATGTAATGTCCTTAAAACAAGTCAAAATGAGGCTCAGTAGTGTGTGTGGCCTCCACGTGCCTGTATGACCTCCCTACAACGCCTGGGCATGCTCCTGATGAGGTGGCGGATGGTCTCCTGAGGGATCTCCTCCAGACCTGGACTAAAGCATCCGCCAACTCCTGGACAGTCTGTGGTGCAACGTGGCGTTGGTGGATGGAGCGAGACATGATGTCCCAGATGTGCTCAATTGGATTCAGGTCTGGGGAACGGGCGGGCCAGTCCATAGCATCAATGCCTTCCTCTTGCAGGAACTGCTGACACACTCCAGCCACATGAGGTCTAGCATTGTCTTGCATTAGGAGGAACCCAGGGCCAACCGCACCAGCATATGGTCTCACAAGGGGCTGAGGATCTCATCTCGGTACTAATGGCAGTCAGGCTACCTCTGGCGAGTACATGGGGGCTGTGCGGCCCCCAAAGAAATGCCACCCCACACCATGACTGACCCACCGCCAAACCGTCAGTGCTGGAGGATGTTGCAGCAGCAGAACGTTCCCCACGGCGTCTCAGACCTGTCACTGTCATGCACTAGTGTGCTCAGTGTGAACCTGCTTTCATCTGTGAAGAGCACAGGGCGCCAGTGGCGAATTTGCCAATCTTGGTGTTCTCTGACAAATGCCAAACGTCCTGCAGGTGTTGGGCTGTAAGCACAACCCCCACCTGTGGACGTCGGGCCCTCATACCACCCTCATGGAGTCTGTTTCTGACCGTTTGAGCAGACACATGCACATTTGTGGCCTGCTGGAGGTCATTTTGCAGGGCTCTGGCAGTGCTCCTCCTGCTCCTCCTTGCACAAAGGCGGAGGTAGCGGTCCTGCTGCTGGATTGTTGCCCTCCTACGGCCTCCTCCACGTCTCCTGATGTACTGGCCTGTCTCCTGGTAGCGCTCCATGCTCTGGACACTACGCTGACAGACACAGCAAACCTTCTTGCCACAGCTCGCATTGATGTGCCATCCTGGATGAGCTGCACTACCTGAGCCACTTGTGTGGGTTGTAGACTCCGTCTCATGCTACCACTAGAGTGAAAGCACCGCCAGCATTCAAAAGTGACCAAAACATCAGCCAGGAAGCATAGGAACTGAGAAGTGGTCTGTGGTCACCACCTGCAGAACCACTCCTTTATTGGGGGTGTCTTGCTAATTGCCTATAATTTCCACCTTTTGTCTATTCCATTTGCACAACAGCAATGTGATTTATTGTCAATCAGTGTTGCTTCCTAAGTGGACAGTTTGATTTCACAGAAGTGTGATTGACTTGGAGTTACATTGTGTTGTTTAAGTGTTCCCTTTATTTTTTTGAGCAGTGTATATTTTACCCTGAGGCCTTTGGCTCTACAGCTACCGTACTCACCAGTATCTCCCCAGGGGTCCATAGGTCATACCTGCAGACTGTCCGAAGCTGGTGTCATACATCTGTAGACGCATCATGTAGTTATCAACTTAGGATAGTGCCCTAAGCAACACACCGTGAATTAGGAACGCCCTAGATATGACATCAGACAATGCCATGATAGGGTCATTTTGCCAAGACCTTGGACGTATATAGAATACAGTTCAATTAGATGATTAAGGGATGGTAACTATATTTTGTATATCTTTTGTTTATGCTTTTATTCAATTTTGTTTAATTTTATTTGACACTTAGGAAGTGATAGAACCATAAACAACTTTCCCATACAACCATGAGTTAGTGCCACAACGCCGCTCATTATGGGGAAGAAATGTAATTATATATTTCGTGAGTGTGTTGTTAACATCTGCCTAAGTTACTGCCCAGATCTACCAGCCTGGACGACCAGACGACAGGTCCAGAACGGCGATCCCCAACCTGGACATCCACTGCCCATTCTTGTGGTGGACTGATCTGTTGGCAGAAAGCCAGGCTAAACTACCAGAGGGGGACCACAACAGCAATCACCAACCAGTACATCTCCTGGCCATTCTTGTGGTGGTTTGCAGCTTTCAGAAAGCCTACCAGGGTGAATCACCAGAGGGGGACCGCAACGATGATCCACAACCAGGACATCCCTTGGTCATTTTTATGGTGGGTTGCAACTTGCAGGATAATTCCAAGATTGAAATCACCAGAGGGGGAATGTCATGACTCTCTCCTTGGTGAGGATCAAAAGGACCCATCAGCTAGGCCAATGGCTGACAGATAGCCAAACTCTCTCTCCTGGGGATGTTGGCCCGGTTTTATGACTTAACAACCAGATTGTAAATACCTAGCAGAAACTCTCCCTTTCGCTCTGCAGTATTGAGAAGGGAATGTCTGAGTGTTACAGAGAGACTCTTGCCAAAGAACTTAAACATCAAACAATGAACATTGGGACAAAATACTTCAACTTCCAAATGTTGGTAATGATGTGAAATGGATTATGGAAAATTAATGTCTATTTTGTGATGTCATTAAAATGATCAGAAAGACTGTATAACAAGATAACTGTAACTCTGAAAGGGTACACATCCTAGTTATCAGGTTTGCATCCAAATATAAAATAAATGATTGGTAATAAAGAATACGTTTGAAAAGATAGAATTTAGACTTCTAAATGAGATAATTGCTTTTCATATAAACCTGGGCCAAGTCAGTAACCACGCCCCCGTGAGCACAGAAGTTGTGTCAACAGGACGGAACACCCTCCAAGGCCAGAGTGCTTTAACGGACTCGCTGAAGAGTTAACATATTAGACCAGACAGCGTGGAGCGGTGGCTACACGGCTGGAAATGGTTAAAACTACAAGACCAGAAAATGTTAAGATCCTCTGAAACACTTGACAAGTGACGAATGTGAAGACTAGACTAAAACATGCACCACCTGCATCTGTGCATGTAACGTAGTCTAGGACAATTGACCAAGACGAGAGGGAAGGACAAATTCGTCTTACCATCATAGGTACAGTGCCTTGCAAAAGTATTCATTCCCCTTGGCGTTTTCCTATTTTGTTGCATTACAACCTGTAATTGAAATTTATTTTTATTTGGATTTCTTGTAACGGACATACCCAAAATAGTACAAATTGGTGAAGTGAAATGAAAAAAATTACTTGTTTCAAAAAAAAAAAAAAAGGAAAAGTGGTGTGTGCATATGTATTCACCCCCTTTGCTTTGAAGCCCCTAAATAAGATCTGGTGCAGCCAATTACCTTCAGAAGTCACATAATTAGTTAAATAAAGTCCACCTGTGTGCAATCTAAGTGTCACATGATCTGTCACATGATCTCAGTATATATACACCTGTTCTGTTAGGCCCCAGAGTCAGCAACACCACTAAGCAAGGGGCACCACCAAGCAAGCGGCACCATGAAGACCAAGGAGCTCTCCAAACAGGTCAGGGAAAAAGTTGTGGAGAAGTACAGATCAGGGTTGTGTTATAAAAAAATATCCGAAACTTTAAACATCCCAAGGAGCACCATTAAATTCATTATACATTTTTTTGGAAAGAATATGGCACCACAACAAACCTGCCAAGAGAGGGCCGCCCACCAAAACTCACGGACCAGGCAAGGAGGGCATGAATCGGAGAGGCAACAAAGAGACCAAAGATAACCATGAAGGAGCTTCAAAGCTCCACGGCGGAGATTGGGGTATCTGTCCAGAGGACCACTTTAAGCCGTACACTCCACAGAGCTGGGCTTTATGGAAGAGTGTCCAGAAAAAGCCATTGCTTAAAGAAAAAAATAAGCAAACACGTTTGGTGTTCGCCAAAAGGAATGTGGGAGATTCCCCAAACATATGGAAGAAGGTACTCTGGTCAGATGAGACTAAAATTTAGCTTTTTCGCCATCAAGGAAAACTATGTCTATATCTGGCGCAAACCCAACACCTCTCATCACCCCGAGAACACCATCCCCACAGTGAAGCATGGTGGTGGCAGCATCATGCTGTGGGATGTTTTTTGTCGGCAGGGACTGGGAAACTGGTCAGAATTGAAGGAATGATGGATGGTGCTGAATACAGAGAAATTCTTGAGGGAAACCGGTTTCAGTCTTCCAGAGATTTGAGACTGGGACGGAGGTTCACCTTCCAGCAGGACAATAACCCTAAGCATTCTGCTAAAGCAACACTCGAGTGGTTTAAACTACTTTTCCCGTGGTGCCCAAGTTCTTAATGAGTTATTTTCTACATGATGAATTTAATCGAGTAATAATTAAACGGAGTAGGTCATTATTTGTAGCAGTCATCACATTAGTGATAGTCAGGTCACGACAATAATATAGTAAACATGTAGAATAGCAGGAAATTAGCTTTACAACTGTAAAATCTTATTTTAGCCTCATGGCAAAATGTGCACATATTTGATGGACATGGGAATGAAGGAGTGCTTATACCTGTTCAGCTTACAAGTAGGGACCCTATAGTGTCTGCCTGAGGGGAGGAGGGACCCTATAGCATCTGTCTGAGGGGAGGTGGGACCCTACAGTGTCTGTCTGAGGGGAGGAGGGACCCTATAGTATCTGTCTAAGGGGAGGAGGGACCCTATGGTGTCTGTATGAGGGGAGGAGGGACCCTGTAGCGTACGTCTGTCTAAGGGGAGGAGGGACCCTTTAGCGTCTGTCTAAGGGGAGGAGGGACCCTATCAAATCAAATCAAATTTTAAGGGACCTAATAGTGTCTGTCTGAGTGGGGAGGAGGGATCCTATAGTGTCTGTCTGACAAACCTTTGAATCTCTGACCTGTACACAGTAGTATCAGCATCTTTAAACATCAGACCAAGAACGGCAACATCATCAGAAGACTAGACAATATCGTTATCAGGATTACTGCTAGTGCATTCATTTGTGTACAGTGTGAATAAGATGGGTGATCTCACACAAAACTGCCCCTGTGCTAATGTCTCTAGCCTCAGAGAGGGTACTGTTAACTCTAACCTGTTGAGTACGGCTCATCGGGAATGAGTGGTAACACCTTACAGTATAGGGGTTAACGCCTATCTCCTTGAACTGGCTGAGTAAGAAATGTGGCTGTATTGTGTTAAAGAAGTGAAATCAATAAACGACAGTCTAGCATAGGCCTTGGTGTTTTCCAGATGCTTACACTATGGTGTTGATTGCATCATCAGTTCCACAACTTTGCTCATAGGCAAATTGATAAGGATCTAACACAGGGTTCACATGTGAATGGAGATCGTACACCAGGATCTTTTCAAAACACTTCATTAGGATGGGGGTCAGGGCCACAGGTCTATTTTCTTTTGGGCAAGGCTTTTTGGGGACTGGAGGGATAATGTCCTTTTTCCGACCTGCATGGGAGTGTACAGATATGGCACCAAACCGGAGTCAGTTCCTCTGCACATATTTTTTAGAAAACAAGCAGAGATGCCATCAGGACCTGTCGCCTTATTCATTCAGGTGTGCTTGAAGAGTCTAGTGAAAAATATAGGATTGATTTCCAACCTATGAACACAATCATCAACAACAAAGGAGTCAATTACATTATCAGACTCAACAGAGAAGTCAAAAGTAAAAAAACATTTCATTCATTGGCTTTGGTCAGCTCAGCTGGTGTGTGCAATGATTTTTTTGCAGGGTTCATGTTGGTGATTGTCCTCATCGACTCCCACCATTTTTTGGAGTTCATTTTTAGGAACTCTTCCATTGATTCCTTATTTATTATTTCCTTGTCTCCCTGAGCTTTTGGTTGAGCTCCTTTTGCCCAAATTTCAGTTGTTGTTGGTCCTTGTTCTTGAATGCTTGCCTCTTGTGGTTGATCCAGTCATTTACCTCCTTTGTGATGTATGGTGTGTTGTTTGGGTATGCCTTTATTGTCTCTCTGTGTATCACAGAGTCAACACAGACATGGATGTAGTCTGTGACAATCTGTGTTGACTAGTGCATGTCTAACTCATGAAAAATGTCCCAATCTGTACACTCATTAAAAAAAACATTCTAAGCTGTCCTCAGCCCACACATTCACAGATTTCACAAGGGGTTTCCTGCTCTCTGTACGGTAGGTGGGAATGAGCTGGACAGTGTTGTGATCAAAGTTAGACAAGGGAGGTTTGGCTCTAGCTGTAAATGCACTCTGATTCCCCCTCATTTGCATCTCTTCAGCAGTCGCCGTGGTTGATTCACATCAATGAGGAGGCATGATCCAGCCACTCCAGAGTCTCGTAGTGACAGAAGTGCATCTCTGGTGTAGATAAGCAGTGCCTGATTGTTTGTGACCGATGCCTGGTTTCCCATGCGAGCCGGCGTAGTTTGGTATGATGAGGTGAAAAGCGAGAAGATCAGCACTGCAAACAAAAGTCTTGCAACGTTTACCATTCTTTCTTGACATTGACAGCTTACAAAAACAAATCAAAAACGTATTAAATCAAGCATATTACAATAATACAGCAGAGCAAGCAAAGCAGCGCCACCAGGAAGTGGAGAAGGTAGAGAGAAGAGAGACAGAGAGAGAGAGAGTATTAGAGATGGGGAGAGAGAGAGTGAGCTCATGAACTCCTGACTTCTTCTGCAAAAAATATAGAATCCAGAGTTGGATAAATGTGGATAAACTAGATTTTTTTTCACAAGAACTTATACAGGATACTCAACATTAAAACCTTTAAACCAAATCAAAATTCCATACCTTAAAAAAAAAAAAACTTGATTTTGGACAAAATTACCTGAATGGACTATTAGTACCAAGGACCATAAAAAAAAACTTCTAACAAACCAAAACCTGCAGAAGAAACACAGAAACCTGGAAATACCATCCAACACAAAACTGAGTGAGTAATGTTCAGTCTGAAGCTACATCTGAAGCCAAAAAGTAAAAGACAATAATATCTAGGTCATTTTGTTATATAAAGCTTAGTAAATAAGGCTACTAAGCTACCAAGCTGCTAGGACAGAACAGACCTGGCGGCAACTTCAATTAGCACTGAAATGTGAAGTCAGATGTGTGAAAACCCGAGAGCCTAACAATGGCAGGAGAGTTTCACAGCCTCCCTCACCCAAATGCAGAGGCCTTTGAAGCCCCAATGGCTTATCCCTGTCCCAAAGGTCATTACAATACAGTACCCCAAGGATATTGAAAATAACACTGCAAGGAATACGTACAAAAAAAAGCTCCTCAAGGACAAACCAGAGACACTATTTGCTGACAGCTACAAAGAGGGGAACATAAGCAACTTAATTTTCCCACACAGACCATCCCCTGGCAATGCACAGTGCTACTAGAGCACATTACCCTACGTCAAGAGGAGGGTATTGGCCAGGGTGGAAACTCAAGAATACTAAACATTGAGGAAACAACCTCTTCAACGTGAACAAGTCTGGACAGTAATGGTGCAGGGCGCCTTCCACTAGATGTCAACAGTCAGTAGAACGTGGAATGAAGCTTATGCTGTGTTGTGGGACCGGATGGGAGGGGAATGAGTCAGTGGTCTGGCAGATGGCCAGTTCCTGGTCACGCGCGTTCCTCATCGTGTCGTCTTGCGTTCCATTACTTATAGAGAATGAAAGAATTCTCCGGTTGGAACGTTATTGGATATAAATGATAACAACATCCTGAAGATTGATTCTCTACTTATTTGGACCAGTTTTA